>NW_006205672.1:2737733-2750828 GCF_000334495.1 Tupaia belangeri chinensis
GGGGGGCGGAGGCGGGGCCGGAGTGTGGGGGGGCAGGTCTGCATTGCCGCTTCCCCTGGTACCCGGAGCAGTCGCCGCTGCCGCCTCAGCCCAGCGGCCGGGACCCCCGCCCGCATCGGGACTCCCTTACCGGGGGAACCCAGCCCAGGTGAGACCTCTCTCTGTCTCTCACCTTCACCCCGCCCCTTAGCAGAAGCATCCTTGCCTTGCAGCCATTTTATCCTCCGATGCTTTGATGCTTTGCTTTTGGGGAGGGTGACAGTCCCCTGGGGGGGGAGGGGAGGGGGCTGGTGGTTATTTGAAGATGGGAATGTGTTTCGGTTGTACGGTTCAAGATGTACATACGTGTGTGTGTGTGTGTGTGTGTGTGTGTGTGTGTATGTACGTGTCATGTTTTTCTCTACCTTAGCTCAGTCCCCAACACCCTCTCGGGAGATTAACGTGGTGGTGGGAATGGGGGTTGGGGGTTTTTAAGTGAGATGTGGCTCCCTCAAACTCCAGTCTCTCCCTTGCCTTGACCCCCCCCATGATAAATGACCTTGGCTGGGGCTGAGAATGGGCGCTGCCTCAGTCTGCCGCCTGGACTTGGGGGGCGCACGGGGAGGGAGTGGAGGAAGGGCAGGTGAAGGATGGAAGGAAGGGGAATGGCAGTTCTGGGTAGACAGAGGTGGGGAACGACCCAGGGTTGGGGGCGCCGATGGAGAGGGCAAGGGAGTTGCACTGGGTGCGGGGAAGGGGTGTTGAGTGATGGCGGGCATTTGTCCAACACCAGGACCAAGGGGAGGGCAGACGCTCAGGGAAGCGCTTTAGTTCATTTTAGGGGCTCGTGCCTCACATCAGAGCTGAGTCGAGGTGAGATGTGGGGTGGTGGTGGGGGGTGGTCGCCGCTAATGCTGTTCCGGGAGGTCTCTACGCCTGTGCCTGTGCGTGTGGAGGTCTCCCTACGCCCCTGCGTCCCTGCCCCTCCTTATTCCTCGGAGCGCATTCTCAGCTGACACCTTCGTTTTCCCCCTCAGAACTATGGGTGCTCCCATCTTCCTAACCCTGGAGTGGGATGGGGCGGGGGAGCGCAGCCTTGGCGTCCTGGGGTGGGGGCTGAGGCTCGATCAACCAGCTGTAATGGGGAGGGGCGCTCAGGCACCTCCCACATCCAACCCCCTCCGCCTGCCCTGCGGACGTTTTGATAAGTGACTGCTTCTTAATGACCTTGTTACCTTGTTAATGACTAGGGTGGCTGGGGATCTGGGTGGCCCCCAACGTCAAGGATTTGGTAAAAGGGGTTCTGGACTCCCCACCCCCCACCCAGGGCTAGGCGACTTGTTCTGAAGGAAGCATTTGCTCAGGGGTCCCTTGCCTCTCTCCACCTTATAACAAATTTCCTGGGCACATTTTTTTAGTCAGGCGAAGCCAGCCAGCCTTAAAGGACTGTGTAACCCCGAATCTCGTCTCCTCTAACCTCCACCTCTCCAAGTCTTGCCTTTCTCCCATAGGCAAGCCACCCTGTGCTGCTTTTGGGGCTAAAAATAGCGCCACTTCCTCACTAGCTCAAAGAATTTGTCTTCTCTCCCTCCTGACCTCCTGGGCTTGCTGGCCCTGGGGGAGCTGGCTGTTGAGCTCTCTCTCCTGCTGTGACAGTGGGAGACTTGTCTGTCCTCCATGTGCTCCCAGGGTAATGTCAACAGACATAGGGGGTGGCTTCTGGGAGGCCCACCTGCCCCTTTCGGAGTTTCCGGGAGATCCTGGTTAGCAAAGAAAGGAACATGAAGCAAATTGCCACACATGGAAAGGATTCCACAGTTCCCTCTCTTTTGCAGGAATGGTTGGGCCCTGAACCACGAAGAAGAAGACGTGACAAGGGTCACTGCTCTGGTCACTCTGGTCCACTGCTTGCATCTTTCCTGAGGGGCTAAGGCTCTGCTTGCCAGCGCTTCTCTCTGAACTACATAGTGTTCCCTCTTCTACTAGGGTGTGTGTGTGTGTGTGTGTGTGTGTGACATTTAATGAAGGCCCTGGATGGGTGGGAAGAGAAAGAGGAGGGATATTTTTAGTGGAATGATCTCTGATCAAAATCTAGACCTGCTTCCTCTGCTTCTGGGGGAAAAGGAGGACTACCCTATGCCTCTTTCTAGAGGCTATCTTTTTGGGGGGATGCTTAAGGCCCCCTTCGTTCTACACTAGCCTTCTACGCAATGCGGTATTTGTGGACTCCTTTTTTCCTTGACTCTTGGAGGAGGAGCAGAAAGGATTAGGGGGATTAGGAAGAGAAGCCCTGGAGGAAAGAGGTGCGACTATAGACCTTAAACCTCCTGTTGGAAACATATGAGTTTGATCAGTCATTTCCATTCCTCCCCCATCATAAAAGGGGGCCTGTGTATGACAGTCTGAAGGAGGATGGCCATAGCCAGTTACCCTCTCGGCCTTAGCTTTCAATCTGCCCTCTTCTCCATTCTTAGGTTCTACGTCCCCCTTTCTGGGGTCCTACCTTGCTTGTCTGGAGGGACCTAATGCAAGCCCAGTTGGTGGCCTCAGTTGAGGCAGAGAGGGGACTTAGGAGTCTCTGTTTGGGGAGGAAACAACAGTGTCTAAGTGTGTTCCCCTGCTTGTCCCTTGCTGCTTCTTGCTTCTTGCACATTGTTCAGTACACTAGGAAGGAAGGACTTGAATATTTATAGACACTGTGAGGTTAGAATCTCACACTGACTCTGTGCAACAGAGATTCTTTCCATGGAATTATCCCCAATTTACATATAAGGGCTTAGGAAGGCTAAGTAATCTGCCCAAGAACAGTCAGTAAGTGGCAGAGTTAGGATTTCAACACCAGCCATCTAAGTGTCAAGGGCTTCGCATAGAACCAGCGTTCTCCTTGCCAGTCTCCCTCTCTGCAGCTCACCCCAAAGAGCGCCCAGAGGCAGCTTTCGCGTTGGGACCTTGAAGGACCTCTTACTGTATCACTGGCACCACAAGAGTCATAGCTATTAGCGACCACTTTGTGTGTGCCAGATCCTTTGGCAAGGAGCTTGTATATATTATATGCCATTTAGTCCTTACTTTTCCCCTTTTTAATTTAAAGAAGAAACTGAAGCTGGGTTGTTCAGAAACACACCCGAGATCCCTCAGCTAGGAAGGCTAAAGGAGGGAGTCAAACCCAAATCCGGCTCTGGAAACCCGAACTTTTACCTACTCCGCTGTTGGGAGAAAATCCCTCCTAGCGAGTCCTGTAAACACGGAACCTGAGGGAGGGACTGTGGAAGCCCCACCTTCAGACGCCCTCCGTGGACGGACTGAAGGCGCTGATTGGAGGGCTTGTCCTCTTCGCGGCCTCCTCGAGCTCCGCCCCCTCCCAAAGGAAACCCGGACTAGACTAGGAGGTGAATCCTGGTTCCTCCTGTTTCCCGGTGTTGTTCTTTGTACTTTGGTGGTATAGCAAGGGATCTGAGCTTGATGTGCGACAGGGTCGGTGACCATGACTCTGGAGCAAATCCCATGGGCTGGTCTCTCCAAGGTCAAAGGAAGGGGACTTAGATGTGAGCGACCCACAGTTGGCCCAGATGGTGATCGCTCTGTACTGAGTTGGGGCCTGAAGGAAGCAAACAGACCATCGCTGTGCCATATGGTCCTGGCCAGGCTCTGGGCTAAGAAAGCTCTATATTGGCTTTCTTCAGCATCTTAGCACTCACAGCGTCCTTTCTCTCCCTCTTATTTTTCCCTAGGTCTCCAGAGGCTGGTGGGAAAGAAGCAGAAGGCCCTTTCTGAGTTACCCTGGCTCCGCAGCTCAGCCCCTCCATCCTGGCTCCCTCTCCCCTTCCCATTCCCCTGTCCCCCTTCCTCTCCCTTTCCCCGCCCACCCAACTAAACTGGGTATAGGCCAGGGCTCCTGCCCCTCCTTCTCTCTTCTGGACACTCACTGGGCAGGTCCGATTTCCTCTTATCCTGTGCCCAAAGATACTGGAACACACTGCAGCTAAGAAACGGGGGGGAGGGGTCTTCTCGACTCCACGAGTCTTGAGCAAAAAGCTGACAAAGCAGCAGGGAGTAGAGGAGATCCCGTGACGTGCCCCAAAGCCCACCATGGAAGAGGGCTTCCGAGACCGGGCAGCTTTCATCCGTGGGGCTAAAGACATTGCCAAGGAGGTCAAGAAGCATGCGGCCAAGAAGGTGGTGAAGGGTCTGGACAGAGTCCAGGACGAATATTCTCGCAGATCCTACTCTCGCTTTGAGGAGGAGGAGGATGACGACGACTACCCTGCCCCCGCTGACGGCTATTACCGAGGGGAAGGGGCCCAGGACGAGGAAGAAGGTGGTGCATCCAGTGATGCCACTGAAGGCCACGACGAGGATGATGAGATCTACGAGGGGGAATATCAGGGGATTCCCCGGGCAGAGTCTGGGGGCAAAGGCGAGCGGATGGCAGATGGGGCACCCCTGGCTGGGGCGAGGGGGGGCTTGAGTGATGGGGAGGGCCCTCCTGGGGGCCGGGGAGAGGCACAGCGGCGGAAAGAACGGGAAGAACTGGCCCAGCAGTATGAAGCTATCTTACGGGAATGTGGCCACGGCCGCTTCCAGTGGACACTGTATTTCGTGCTTGGTCTGGCGCTCATGGCTGATGGTGTGGAGGTCTTTGTGGTGGGCTTCGTGCTGCCCAGCGCCGAGAAAGACATGTGCCTGTCTGACTCCAACAAGGGCATGCTGGGTAAGACATGTTGTGGGGCACTCCAGCCCTTTTCTGCCCTGAACTCTGGAAGCACCCTTGTCCCTGGGAACTCCTGACCTTACCGGCTGGACTCCCTCAGTCTCTGCTCCTGAGATGTTCCCAGAGAGCTGATTTCTCTGTGCATGCTCCCCTCACTGTCAATTTCTTCTTCGGGGGCTGGATCAAAGTAAAGTGAAAGAGGGGCTTGGGCCAGTGGGTGGGTGGTGGTCTGCTTAGTTAGCTCTGCAGGTGGTGGTCCTGATGGGATGGCCCACTGTTTAATGCTTTTTTCATAGCCTTTCCTCTTATTCTCTTATTCCCCTAATGGGGAATAAGAAGCCAGTATTTAAACTTCCTTGTATAAATTGGGAAGTGCCGTAGTTTCCTTGTATAACATGGATTATACAAACTTCCTTGTATAATTTGGGGTGGCGGAGGTAAGAGAAGGTCCTGGTTCTTTGGCCAGAGAAGCTGCTTACACTTGCTCTCAGACTTGGGAGTGTCCAGGAGCCAGGGAGTGGTCTCTGTTGGCCCCTCCTGATAGAGATCCTGAAGGAGAAAACCCCCTAGGGTAACTGAGAAAGGATCTAGGCCTTGTTTTGCTACAAAATTGCCTTGGGATCTTAGATAGGTCTCCTCCTAGGGCATGGGTAAAGTGCAAAGTTTGGAGTAGATTTTTTTTTCTTTTTCGAGAGATTTTTGCTATAGGGTGTGCAGCTTGCCAGAGAGACAAAGAGACAGAAAGCAAGAAATCACCCCACAGGGAAGATGGCCACACCACAATCCCTTCTCCTCCATTCTCCTCTCGGCATTTTGGGCATGCATGTACATGCACCTGGCATGAGTTTTAAGCTGC
Source organism: Tupaia belangeri chinensis (assembly GCF_000334495.1). Taxonomy (NCBI): domain Eukaryota; kingdom Metazoa; phylum Chordata; class Mammalia; order Scandentia; family Tupaiidae; genus Tupaia; species Tupaia belangeri. The sequence goes on from NW_006205672.1 coordinate 2,743,280, forward strand.
CTGGTTCAGGAATTGAACTGTGGTTGGGAGTCCAGCGACGTAGTATTTACATCATCTGCTGGTCCCTGGAGTAGATGATTTTTTAAAAGACTATTAAAAATTTGTTTTTCTTTATTCATGAGAGAGAGCATGTGTGTACATGAGAGAGAGGGAGAGAGATGCTTCCTCTCTATTTCTGGGGGTCTGGTCACCCTGTGATCCCCTTCTTCTAGTTCCCTAGCCCATCCAATCTGGGGCACTTGGGTGTGGACAGCATGTCTTAGTCTGTCTGAGCTGGGGATTCCATGCCAGGTAGCCATGTGAGATCCTGCCCCTCACAAGTATCATGTTACCACTATACCGTGGAGCTGTCCTGTGGAGTAGAGGATTTTAAGCTCTATTTCAACCCTGATTTTATGAAGGAAGTAAGAAATAGGAAAGTCTGAGGACTAGAAGTGTTGGGACAGGAAGGAGTAAAAGATGGATTCTGTGCAGGGGATTCCCTGGGAGGATTGAGGGAATTCGAGCCTATTTCCTAAAGAATGATAGAAAGCCCTCCTGCTGCTTTGAAAGCATAAAGTGGAGAGGACAGAGAGGATCCTGGAGGGTCTGGGAATCTAGGCAGATCCATTCCCACTTCTAGGTGAGCCAGGGACTGGGTGTCATGTATGCGAGTGTGTGACAGAATGTCAGAGAGAATGAGGAGGTGAGGAGGAAGAGAGAGGGAGAATCGCACAACTCTGGGGTCTCCCATATCTGCATTTCTACCTTTGAACCCCTGACCTGCAGAGATGACTTTCTGTCTTTGCTTACACAATTCATGTTCTCTCACTCTACTTTCATCTCTGAGTAGACTTAGCTTCTAGAAGTTCTGTAGATCCTTGACCCATCAGGCTGCAGTTTCAGCTCCCTTAATACTCAGCAAGTGGGAGAACTGAGTTGTGTCTGCTCAATTGAGATGCCCCTCTGCCTCGTCTTCCTCCTCTTTCCAGGTCTCATCGTCTACCTGGGCATGATGGTGGGCGCCTTCCTCTGGGGAGGTCTGGCTGATCGGCTGGGTCGGAGACAGTGTCTACTCATCTCGCTCTCAGTCAACAGCGTCTTTGCCTTCTTCTCCTCCTTCGTTCAGGGTTATGGCACGTTCCTCTTCTGCCGCCTCCTTTCTGGAGTTGGGTGAGTGTCCAGCTCCTAAGGCCCTTGAGACAGATGGTACCTTGGCCACCATTATGTCTTTAGGGCTCCGCACAGCATCAGGCAGACATACCACATGTACCTCGACTATGTGTGAGTTAAATGAATGAATGAATGACCCCCTCCCCCGCCCTGCCCAATCTTCTGGCCAGCTTCCCCTGGTCTAGGCCTGTCTGTTGCCATCTAGAAGGTTGTTTCATATCTGGTCCACTCTTGAGTCCTCCGGCCTACCTCCAGTCCCGCTTCTAAACCTGCCTCCATGAGGAGGCCTAGCGGGCCTTTGCCGCACCCTTGGCCCCTGTGAGCCACAGTTATCCCTCCCAGAGTCTCCATAGTTCCTGCATTTGCCCATGTACCCTGTTAACAGTTGTATCTGCTGTGACTCTGGAGCTCCCACCCATGCACTTCCTCGAGCACCAGCAGGCCCTCCTCTCTCTGAGCCCCTTCTGACTTGTTCCCATAACACCTGCCCTCAGATTCCTCTTTACTCATCTTTTTCTTCTGATGATTTTCCCCCCTACTTTTCCAACAGTCTTCCCTCTCTTCCAACTCCGTGGTTATCGTCAAGATTTACTGTTTGTTCCTTCCCTTTCCCTGAGTCCTCCTTGCCTCTTTCCCACAGTACCAGAGAGGGCTGGTGAGCGGAGCTGGTTGGGCACTATATGTGAGATGGGTTCTCTCAGTCTGCAAGATCAAAGGGCGCTGGGGACCCAGAGCACTTGGGATCTGGAATATGGCCTCTCTGTTCTAATGCTGAGTTCTTGAAATACCCTCCAGGATCGGGGGGTCCATCCCCATTGTCTTCTCCTATTTCTCGGAGTTTCTGGCCCAGGAGAAACGCGGGGAGCACCTGAGCTGGCTCTGCATGTTTTGGATGATCGGTGGAGTGTATGCAGCTGCCATGGCCTGGGCCATCATTCCCCACTATGGTGAGCAGCCCTAGAAATCCACCCTAGCTCTGTCCCTCCTCCTCTTCTCGTGTCCCTGTGTGGGAGCTCCCAGCCTCTGGTGCCTCTCTGCTGATGCCGTGCCTCTGTCCCCGCCAGGGTGGAGTTTTCAGATGGGTTCTGCTTACCAGTTCCACAGCTGGAGGGTCTTTGTCCTTGTCTGCGCCTTTCCTTCTGTGTTTGCCATCGGGGCTCTGACCACACAGCCTGAGAGCCCCCGCTTCTTCCTGGAGGTGAATGGGGCTGGGGCTGGGCGGGGCTGGGCAGGGGAGAGGGCAGCGGGGGCTCCCGTGTTTAAATACCCACTGTGGGCTTGAGTCGATGCTGTGTGGTGGCCTTCTTTCTGCACAGAGTCCGTGCTCTGGGGAACTTTATCTTGCCTCCTTTGTCTCCAGAGGGTCTGTGTGGTTGGAGAAGTCAGGGCACCTGTTCAACTATGGATGGCTTAAAATGTTGCAGGCAGGGCCCTTGAAGGCCTAGCGCTGACTTTACAGCTCAGTGGAAGTTCCTGCCCTCCTTTCTCCTCCTCCAACTACACCTTGGTCTGCAGGGTCAGGATGCTGCCCCTTCTCTGTCCACGCACTTGCCCGTGACTGCTCTTGGCAGTTTTTTTCCACTGTACCAGGGAGTCCCCAGGACCTGTGCTTGCATTTGCCCCCTGGGCCTCCCCCGCCCCGTCCCACTCTCGCCTCAGTCTGGTTACGTCTTGCTCTACCCCAGCTTGGGCCCTTTCAGAGTGGGCGATGCATGTCATAGGTCAGGGGGCTGGAGGGGGGCTTTCTGTGCCCTGTAGCTCCTGAAACCAGGCGGAGGGAGGGGGTCTGTAACGCTGGGTTGGAGAGGGGCTGACCTGGATGTGGGGGTTATGTCTGTGGCTCTAGAACGGGAAGCATGATGAGGCCTGGATGGTGCTGAAGCAGGTTCATGACACCAACATGCGAGCCAAGGGGCATCCTGAGCGCGTGTTCTCAGTAAGCCGCAGCCCTCCCCACCGCAGCCCCAGCGCCCACTTGCCCCTCTCGGGATACCCTGTGTTCCCAGATAGCTCAGACCACTCTACCCCATAGATTCGTAGGGTATCATATCCACCCCCTGCCTCCCATTATGCTACTGCGGGGGACACTGAGGCACCTGGAAGGGGTTGGGAAATACAGGGTGCATGACTGTTCACTTCTTCTCTTGACCCCAGGTAACCCACATTAAGACGATTCACCAGGAGGATGAACTGATTGAGATCCAGTCAGACACAGGGACCTGGTACCAGCGCTGGGGGGTCCGGGCCTTGAGCCTGGGGGGGCAGGTAATGGGGAAGGGATGGTGGAGAGAGAGAAGGGCATGGAAAAGGTGGAAAGGAAGGCAGGGCCTGCGCCTATGTGTGGGGATGATGGACGAACTGAAGGGAGGTGGCAGGCTGAAAAATGGGGACCTGTCGATGCCACCGCCTGCCTTTGCTCTGTCCCTTGTAGGTTTGGGGGAATTTCCTCTCCTGTTTTGGTCCAGAATATCGACGCATCACTCTGATGATGATGGGTGTGTGGTTCACCATGTCGTTCAGGTGAGGGGTGGTGGGCTGAGAGAGGTGGGGAAGATGAAGGTGAGGGGGTGAATAATGAGGGAAAGCTGTTCAGACCTCATGCCCCACCCGGCTCCGCTACTTCGTCTATTCATTCAATGTGTATTACAGCCAGCTCAGTGTTAGTTTCTACCCCGTGCCGGTACTGCGCTGGCTGGAAGTAGACGTGGTCCCAGTCTTCATGGAGTTGACGTCTTGGTCAGGGAGCAAGGCCAACATAAACAGTGTGACAAGTGCCATGGTGGGGAAGGGCCGAGCGTGTGGGCCCTGGGTGTGGGCCTAAGTCCTAAAAGATGAATGAGAGTTGGATGGACTGAGGGCTTGGGCGTGGGGGAGTGTTTTAGGCAGAGGGACAGCAAATGCCTGGGAGGTAAGAGCGTGGTGAGTAGGGGAGAAGAACCTTAGGTCCCCAGAACCACACACCACCTGGTGAAAGAAGTCATGAGCGATGAGGTTGGAGGTGAGCAAAGGCCTCATATAGGCTGGTCTGGACTGCCTGGTTCTAATCTCGGAGTCCTCGCCTTTGACTCTTCAGCTACTACGGCCTGACCGTCTGGTTTCCTGACATGATCCGCCATCTCCAGGCGGTGGACTATGCAGCCCGCACCAAAGTGTTCCCCGGAGAGCGCGTGGAGCACGTGACTTTCAACTTCACGCTGGAGAATCAGATCCACCGAGGAGGGCAGTACTTCAATGACAAGTATGTGGGGACCTTTAAACTTCACTCCTCCCTGGTCCCTTTCACTCCTTGTCTCTTCTATGAGCCTGGGAGTTCAAGATCAGGGGTTTGAGGGGCAGATATCTGTGGTTCTTCCTCAATGCAGAGCTTCCTATTCTTTCACTGAGGGAGTGAGTCTTGGAGGAGGGTGTGAGGATGAGGGGAAGCGTCTCTCACCATCCTGGCCTTACAGGTTCATTGGGCTGCGTCTGAAGTCAGTGTCCTTCGAGGATTCCCTGTTCGAGGAGTGTTATTTCGAGGATGTCACATCCAGCAACACGTTTTTCCGCAACTGCACATTCATCAACACTGTGTTCTATAACACGGGTAAGGTGGGGCGGCTGCTGGGTATTGGACCGCAGGGTCAGGGGGAGTCTGGATGAGGGGAGAAAGGCCTTTTCTCATTCACCAGCTTAGGGTTCTCAAGATGAATACCCTCTGGAGTCCTGGGGAAAAGGGAAATGGGAGTTACTAGCTACCACCAAAAATTGGGAAAATTTAATGGATATTGGACATTTTCCTGTGATAGAATATCTGACAGAAACATCAAGTTTCTTCGCCTTTGGCTGGCATCATAATAATTTAGCGTGGTAGTGTTAATTTTTTTTTTTTTTTTTTGGAGAGGTTTTTGCTATAGGGTGTGTGTGCTTGCCAGGACACAGAGAGACAGAGAGACAAAGGGAGAAATCACCCCCCAGAGCGGATGGCCACGCCACAATCCCTTCTCCTCCACTCTCCTCTTGGGATCTTGGGCACGCATGCACACGCACCCAGTGTGAGTTTAAGCCACCGGGTTCGAGACTCGAACCGTGGTCGACTACATGGGAGTCCAGCTACGTAGCCATTATGTCAACTGCTGGTCCTGGTAGTATTAATTTTTAAAGAGGGCATAAATAATTGAAGACGGTCTGTGGGAGAAAGAAAACTAATGAAAGGGATATGTGGTAGACAAAAGGTCGGGGATCCTTAATCCACTTCTTTAACAGTGACTCTCAAACCCTATGTACACAAACCATTGTTTTTTCTGAGCTACACTAAGGTTTTCTCCCTCTAAATGGAGTACTAGATGTGTTTTTCCTACCTTGCAGGAAAACAACAGTAGATACAATTTTTTTTGTTACTGAGTCATTGGAAAAGTCATGACACATTTTTGCATAGGAGAACATAGAAAAAATACATCATGACTTTTCTGATGACCCAGTATTTTAATCTTTTTTTTCTCAGAAAAATGCCCTAATCCCATGGCACTGCTATGGCTTATAGTCAGTAAGGACTGACAAAGAGAATGAACAGGAAGCAAAGACTATGAATGGGAAAACTTGGAAATGGTCACATGTTTGATACATTATGGTCATTCTCTGCTGTAAAGATTCCTAGTTCCCAGGACCAGCAGTTAGCGTAATTGCTATGTCGTTGGACTCCCATGTAGTCGACCACGGTTTGAGTCCCTGACCTGGTGGCTTAAATGCACACCGGGTGTGTGTGTGTGTGCACCAAGATCCTGAGGGAAGAATGGAGGAGAAGGGATTGTGGCATGGCCATCCCCCCTGGGGGGGGATTTCTCGCTTTCTGTATCTCTGCTTTCTCTGTCTTTCTGGGGACAACGTGCCCATAAAAAAAAAAAAAAAAAAAAAAAAAAAACTCTCAAAAAAAAAAATTCTTAGTTCCCATGGTGATATTATTTGATGTTTTGTAATGAGTGCCCCGATTTTGAAAGTCCCTCCATGCTGACCCCCCACAAAGGCAGAGCCCTGAGTCATAAACAGTAGCAGCCTCCCTGTCACATTTGCTATTATGACTGCCTGCCTGTCTTGACCTACACCCCCAGACCTGTTTGAGTACAAGTTTGTGAACAGCCGACTGGTGAACAGCACCTTCCTGCACAACAAGGAGGGCTGCCCGCTAGATGTGACGGGGACAGGCGAAGGGGCCTACATGGTGTACTTTGTCAGCTTCTTGGGGACGCTGGCTGTGCTTCCTGGGAATATCGTGTCTGCCCTGCTCATGGACAAGATTGGCAGGCTCCGAATGCTTGGTAAGGGGACAGGCTGGGGGGCGGGGGGTGCTGGTGGATCAGAACTAATTGCCAGGGGCCGGGAGCCGGGGAGGCTGTCAACAGGCTTCTGACCTTAGGGTGTGCAAGATTGGGGGGGGGTGTCTCTATCAGGTTTTCTGTTGAGGGGCTGCTGCAGGATGGGGTGGGTCCTGCACAGAAGCTTCTCCAAGGGGTAAAGAAGGTAGGCAGAAGGGCATGTGCTTGGATCACAGGTTTTGAGGATGTGAGTTTGAGTCTCAGCCCCACCACCTCCCCTGGGCAAGTTATTTAACGTCTCTGAGCCTGGCCGTCATCTACAAAATGGAGGTGGTGATGGTACCTGTCTCGTAGGACCGATGTTTTAGATCAGTGCACGTAAAGCATCAGTCAGTTGCTCGGCCTGTCGCTGGCACTGAATTAATAGCTGTTACTGATTATTAATAAACAAGCAGCTAATATAAGGGAGGTTGAGGATGAGTGAAAAGCCTTCCTTCCAGAGAGCGAGGGGAGAGGAAAGCCCTGTCCCGTGCTGTCTCAGAGCTCGCTGATGGGACAAGGTGGGCTATGGGAGGGTTTCACTGTGGGGGGAGGCTCACAGTGCTCTCTCCTGTCCCTGCTCCAGCTGGCTCCAGCGTGATGTCCTGTGTCTCCTGCTTCTTCCTGTCTTTCGGGAACAGTGAGTCGGCCATGATCGCTCTGCTCTGCCTCTTTGGGGGCGTCAGCATTGCATCCTGGAACGCGCTGGACGTGTTGACTGTCGAGCTCTACCCCTCGGACAAGAGGTGTTGGAGTGGAGGGGGGTCAGGGCCGTGGGTATAGGGCACAAAGGGCAGGGCGGGGATGGGGCTGCGTGGGAAGTGTCTCTAGGGATGAGGACACACATTCTTGTTGAGTTCCTCCTCTAAAAGCTGCTATCTTCCCTATCTGGTCCTTGAAGCCTTAACAATTAGGTTGTCCAGAAAATCATGTATTTTTCTACACAAATATGCATCCTGACTTTCGTGGTAACCCAATATTAACCTCATTTTCTGGTTTCCTTTCCCCCTTGTCTCCCAACGGCACATTCCTCCCTCTCCGACCTCTCCTTCCTCCCTCCCTTCCCCCCC
>NW_006205672.1:2750866-2755201 GCF_000334495.1 Tupaia belangeri chinensis
CCCCCCCCCGTCCCCCACTCTTCCTCCATCTCCCCTCTTGGCCCTGCACGTGCTGCACTGGGGACTCCTGAGCAGGACCACAGCCTTCGGCTTCCTGAACGCTCTGTGCAAGCTGGCGGCTGTGCTGGGGATCAGCATCTTCACATCCTTTGTGGGCATCACTAAGGCTGCCCCCATCCTCTTCGCCTCAGCTGCCCTTGCCCTCGGCAGCTCTCTGGCCCTGAAGCTGCCCGAGACCCGGGGGCAGGTGCTGCAGTGAGGGGGTGTCTGGGGCCTTGGGGGTGGCAGGCACACTGTGAGACCAACTCCTCCTTTCCCGCCCCTGCCCTGCCATCCAGGCCCACAGTCCTCACTCCCACCCCCGTGTTCGACGTCTTAGCTGTGTGCGCGTGTGCGTGTGCATGTGTGTGACCCCGTGGGCAGGGACTACAGGGAAGGCTCCTTCATTCCAGGCATGGGATGAAGCTCTACTCCCCACCTCCTACCGCCCTGAATTTGCACAAGAGGCCCTGCCCTCCCCGTGCCCCAGTGTTAGTGAGGGGCCTTTGCTTCCCTGCTCCAGGGGTCCCGGAACTTCCTGCCTTCGCCCTCACAGGCCCTGGTGCAGGCCCGGGTATATAGTTAATGCTAGGGGCTGGGGCTTCAGTAGACCATGGACCAAAAGAACTTCTTAGAGTCGGAAGGGCCTTGGGTACCTGCTCACACCTCTCATTGGATGCTGGGGGAGTAGCAATAAACCTCAGCCCCCTGGCCTCCACTTCCCCCTCAATTTGGGCTACAAATAGGAAGCCTAAAATTTTATGAAATTAGCTTCCCCATTTTTATTTATTTATATATTAAGTTCTGAGGCAGCTCAGCAGGACTGTGTGTGTGTGAATGTGTGTGTGCATTTGCGTGTGTATGTGTGTGTGTGTGTGCACGCCATGGGGTGGGGGTGTCACTATACTGTCCTAAAATATAAGCCAAGGGTAATTTCAATGGACACACACACAACCCTGCCTCCGTAGGCCCCTCCCCCATCTTGTTTCTGTGTCAGGCCTGGGAGGGAGAAGCTCTAGGCCAGGCTGGGGGAGGAGGGTCACCGTCTGCCCCAGTGTTAGTGAGGGGCCTTTGCTTCCCTGCTCCAGGGGTCCCGGAACTTCCTGCCTTCGCCCTCACAGGCCCTGGTGCAGGCCCGGGTATATAGTTAATGCTAGGGGCTGGGGCTTCAGTAGACCATGGACCAAAAGAACTTCTTAGAGTCGGAAGGGCCTTGGGTACCTGCTCACACCTCTCATTGGATGCTGGGGGAGTAGCAATAAACCTCAGCCCCCTGGCCTCCACTTCCCCCTCAATTTGGGCTACAAATAGGAAGCCTAAAATTTTATGAAATTAGCTTCCCCATTTTTATTTATTTATATATTAAGTTCTGAGGCAGCTCAGCAGGACTGTGTGTGTGTGAATGTGTGTGTGCATTTGCGTGTGTATGTGTGTGTGTGTGTGTGCACGCCATGGGGTGGGGGTGTCACTATACTGTCCTAAAATATAAGCCAAGGGTAATTTCAATGGACACACACACAACCCTGCCTCCGTAGTCCCCTCCCCCATCTTGTTTCTGTGTCAGGCCTGGGAGGGAGAAGCTCTAGGCCAGGCTGGGGTAGGAGTGTCACAGTCTAAGGAGATCTGAGGGCACCCAACAAGGCCCATCTCTGCCTCCCCTCTCAAGAAGCACAGGCCTATTCTGGAGTGAAGGGCTCTACCCGCCATAGCACAGACCAGAACAGCACAGCTGCCTCCCACGCCCCCAGCCTGTCCCCTGACAGGCAGGGGAGCTGGTGGAAGAAACCAGGCATATGGTCAAACCAGCAGCTCAAAAAGCACAAGGAGCTGGGGCAGGGGCAGGGGCAGGACGCGGGCCTCCTGGCAACTCCTCTCACAGGAGGGAGAGGTGGGGCAGTAGTGAGGGACCCCTAATGCAGGGACCAGAAGCCTGTTTCCCACTCTCCCTCCCACACAGCAGCCTCTTGTAGTTCAGCTGCCCTGCCCCACCCTACTCCTAGCCCCACTCCTACTCGTGGGGCCGCTTTCTTTGGTGCCCTCCCCAACCCCCACTGTAGCTGTGACGTGTTGTAGTTTTTAGCTGTTTGTAAAATGTTTAAAAAAAAAAAAAGTGAAAAGGAGAAAAGTGAAAATAACAACAAAAAAGAAAATCCAAATTCACCCCCTCATGCTGCGTCTGGTGCCCCTACCCCACAGTCACTCCCCTCATTTTGTAACACTGAACCAGGTGGTGACTGTTTAACTCTTTGGTGTCTGTGCTCCAAGGACTGCCTTCTCCTCCAGTGCCCAGTGTACGAGTGTGTGCCCTCCCCGCACCCCTCACTTGCTGGACGTAGCCCTCTCCCCTGCACCCCTGGAGGGACCCATTCAACTCCCTTGCTCTCCTGGGGAACCCTAAACCCAACTCTGTTGATGTGAAAAATGAAATGAAAAATACTGAAAAATAAAAAGGAAACAAATCCTTAAAATCCAAAATGGCTATGTGTGTTCTCTGCTGTTCTCTGTGCATCCCACTCCGTTCTGCCTCCCGATGGCCCTGGGCGGGTAAAACGTCAGAGGGGGGAAACGACGACCCTCTCTCCAAACTCTGGACCAGACCGACCTGACACACAGCATTTACTTCCTAAATCGGCCTCTCTATCCAGACCTGTCCTCTTCTGCATTTTAAAGTCCTCTAAATCTACCAGATTTGAAACCTGGAGTAAGGTTTCTTTTCTTTCTTCTTTTTCTTCTTTTTGTCATAGGGCACATGTGCTGACTAGAGAGGGAGGGCGAGAGTGAGAGTGAGACAGAGGGAGAGAAATCGCCCCTCGGGGGGGATGGTCATACCGCAATCTCTTTTCCTCCATTCTCCACTCCGGATTCTGGGCATGCACACATACATGCACCCAAGTGTGACTTTCAAGCTGCCAGGCCGAGACTTCAACCATGGTCGGCCATGTGGCAGTCCAGTTCCTTAACTACTATGCCACCTGCTGGCCTCTGGAGTAAGGTTTCTTAAAAACAGAACTTACCACTAAATCTGGGGTGCCTTTTGAAAATACAGAGTCCATGGCCCAGCTGCAGAGTCACAGGTGGTTGGAGGTTGCTGCAAGATACTGATGCCACAGAAGAGGCCCAGGTTCGGATCCTGCACCTGTGTACCCCATGATCCTAACTGACTGGGAGGTTAGAGAGAGGATCAAGGAATGGTAAAACCCTGCCGAGGGTACCTATCTCTCTTATGAAAATAAATAAAAAGTAAAATAAACTTTAAAAATATAGATCCCAGGTGTCACTCCTAACTTCTGGAATTGGAACCTTTTCTTTCCTTTCCTTTTCCAATTTATTCATTCCAAGTGAGAGACAGAAAGGCAGAGATACAGCACCCCTGACAAGGTTCTGGGTGCCAAGATCTAACCCCCAACTTCGGCTGGCTGGATCACAAACAGAATGTCCGACGTACTCAGGCAGGTCTCTGGACACTTTCCCATGGGGGTCTGGCATGAAGAGCATCATGTTTTGCATTTTAGCTGCTATCTGGCTTCAGGGGGACTTATTTTTTTTTTGAAGGGAAGAGATCTAGAATTTACATTTTAAACAAGTTCCCTGGGGGCCATACTGTGGGACAATAGTAAAGCCAATCTCATGGGAAGGTTCCAGGTTGTCTAGAGACCCTGAGCACACCAGCATGCTCTGCCCTTGCTCCAGGGCTGGCTGAAACTAGGAGTGGGCTCTGTCAGGGGTGCTGTCTCTCTCTAATGGAAGAAATCAACTGTAAATAAACACCCTTGGGATTTCTCATCTGTGAGAAAATCTGAAAACCACTGCCTGGAGGTTATCCTCAACCCTCCTCCCATTCTAGTCCATTTCTGTTCTATCAAACCATTTTCCTGACTCTTGTGGCCGTTCTCAAATCTTTTCATTCCCCTAGCTGACCTCTAACTCTTCACTCTTGATCAATCTCAGGGCCTGCCTTCAATCTCCCACACCAATCCACTCACACAAAACCGCCAGCTCACCGGGCCCCCCAAATACTCTTTGGCATGCTCTTACTCAAAATTCTCAAGTGATTCCCTGCTGTCTACCTACATATACTTAAACTTTTGGGACTTCAAAAAGTTAATGGAAAGGGGAACCAGCAGTTAGCATAATGGCTATGTCGCTGGACTCCCACGTAGTCGACCGCGGTTCGTGTCCCGGACCCGGTGGCTTAAAACTCACGCCGGGTGCGTGTGCGTGCGTGCCCAAGATCCCGAGAGGAGAATGGAGGAGAAGGGATTGCGGCGTGACCATCCCCCCTGGGGGGTGATTTCT
>NW_006205672.1:2755475-2773487 GCF_000334495.1 Tupaia belangeri chinensis
CTCTGGGGGGTGATTTCTCACTTTCTGTCTCTCTGTCTCTCTCTGTCTGTCTGGCGAGCGCACGCGCCGTATAGTGAAAAACCTCTCAAAAAAAAAAAAAGTTAATGGAAAAATGGAATTCAAGTACAAATTTCCAGGCAAAAAATAAAATCCATGTATAGGTAGTCTTTTCATAAGATACATTTCCTATGAAGAAAGTTACTTATATAAACATTATTTGATCTTCCTTCAGTAATACAACTTAACACTTGAAAGGCTTATAAGAAAAAGAGATACTAAGTTTTCTTCACCTTCTGCAATCATTTTCTAAATTCTTACTCTATTACACTGCTTCAGTGGTTTTTAAAAAAAAAAAAACTTTTCCACTGCTTCAGTGGTTTTTAAAAAAAAAAAAAAAAAGATTTTTCCTACAAACAAATAAAAGTACCTTTTGGAAAAGGCCAGGTTGTTAAAAAGCCCAACATTCCCTCCATATGAAATCCAAATACGTCCCTGCCTATAACCCCTGCTTTACCCAGTGACTCACAGCCCAGCTCAGGTTCTTCTCATACCTGCAACACTTTCCCTCCTTTCTGGTTGAATCCCGAGCTTTCCCATCAAGATTCAACTAGATCACTGGCTCTATGAAGCCCTTCCTGACTATCCTAGTCTACAGATATCTACTCCGAAGAACACGTGCAGCACAGATGAGCAGGCAGGCCATTAACACAGCAACACACTCGAGACGTAATTTGCCTTTTAATGTACAGGACTGTTTCCAACTCATCAGGTCAGGTGCAGTTTCTTAGCCACAAATTAACATGGAAAAACTGGGCAAACCTTCTTGAAAAGCCAGCGCAGGAGCGGTATGAGTAGTTCCGTTCTTTCCTTGGGTTAACTTTGACCTGAAATGAGTTTCTATTTTGGGAGAATAGGTATGTATCAGCAGAATGAGGCCCACGGCCCTTGCCCCTTACAAATTCTGGATGGCACTGAGGCTTCAGGAAGTTCCTCGAGTTTTCTTGCTCCCACCCAGGCAGGGGGGGCTTATGTCCAACTGGGGATTCTCCCTCCACTGGGCGGGGGTCCGCGCCTGGATGGCCAGTGCGTGGACTGGCCCAGCCAGCTCCTCCGACAGAGCCGCGTGGACCAAACGGTGCCGTTGCAGAGGGCTCAGTCCCTCGAAACGAGCGCTCACCACCGCCACGCGAAAATGTGTCTCGCTGCCTGGTGGGACCGCATGGCCGCTGCTCTCATTGCGCAGCTCTAGCACCTCGGGGCTCAGGGCCTGTTCCAACTTCGCACGAATGGTGGCCTCGACCGGACCGATGATCCCGGATCCCGTGCTGCCGCGGGACAAACAGACGCGGCCAGACATGGAGACCAGGCGCTGGAGCAACAGCCCACTCTTCATTGGCTACAGCAGAAACAACGCCAGGAATGAGGAGCAGGGCCTCTCGCTCGGTGAGAGACCCGCCCCGCGGTCTTCGCAGCCCCGAACCCCGACCTCTACACCCAGCTCCTGCAGGGGGCCCGCCTCGACGTCAGGAAGGGAGACCTGAGACACCGCCCCTTTTCTCTGTGTGACGTCGGGGGGATGTGGCCTGCAGCTGAGGGCAGTGGACGCGCGGGTGCGATTAGAGCCAGACGCGTTAGTTACTAAGGTGATTTGCAAGGAACCGGCCAGAGGCCGCAAAAATAAAGAGTATGCGGTAACTTCGAGCCGATGTCTCTGTGCCCCGTCCGAGCCCCCCCACCAGGCGCCCTTTCTACCTGCGGCTCAGCCTCGGCTGCTGCAGTTCCCGCTCAGGGCTCGGCCTCCTGACGTCCAAGGCACGCTGGGAAATGCAGTCCTCCCTGCGCGTTAGGCCGGGCAGGCGCCACGTGCTGCCCCGAGAGCTCACGGGAACTGTAGTCTCTGGTTCCCCCGACTTATGTCAAGAACCAAGGCGAAGCAAGAAACGAGGAATTTCCTGCTCACTTGGGGTTCAGATTATTCGATCTATTTTATTGCAGTAGATTTTGTAGATTAGTCCAACTCCTTTATTTTACATACAAGAAAATGAAATCCGTTCCATTTACCGAATATTGAGCGCCAAAGTAGTGCTGGAGGCTGGGGAGCAAAGGCAGTTCCTGTCCTCAAGGAATTTATAGAACATTAGAGAAGATGGAAAGGTGAGCAGACAATTGCAATATCCTGTGCTAAGGGCCCTGAGGCGACTAAGCACAGGATGCAAAGGAGGCATGTCACCCAGTCTTGGGGTGGGGTGGGGGTGACAGAGAGAAAGGGAAAAGGTTCAGAAAAGACAGGGACCAGCAGCGTAATGGCTATGTGGCTGAACTCCCATGTAGTTGACCCCGGTTCGAGTCCTGGACCCGGTGGCTTAAACTCATGCTGTCCCTCATGCTTGGGCTGTGGTAGTTGGACGTGCAGGAGAGAGAGAGAACCTTGAGGGAGCTGTTCCTTCTGGTGTCGATAGGGTATAGTTAGGGATGGTCAGAACTCAGGATTCAGAGATGATGGTGATGACCAGTGTACAGTGAGCTGGGAGAAGAGACAGGGATAAGACCATGTTAGGCCTTGTAGGCCTGAGTTGACATTGTCTTTGGAGTAAATCGAAGCTAGAGAAGTTTCTTTTCTTTTTTTTTTAATTTTTATTTTTTTAGGTTTTTGCTATAGGGTAGGTGTGCTCTCCAGAGACAGAGAGATGGAGAGTGAGAAATCACTCCCTGAGGGGATGGCCATGCCACAATCTCATCTCTCAGGATTTGGGGCATGCATATGTGTGCCCAGCGTGGTTTTCAAGCTGCCGGTCCGCAACTTGAACCACACAGTCAGCTATTAGCCACCATGCCATCTGCTGGCCCAGCTAATGAAGTTTTTTAAAAAATTATTTACTCAATTTTATTTATTCATTCATTTTAATTTGGCCAGAGAGAGACATAGAGAGAGGAAAAGAGAGAAAGCAAGTCACCAGTTCTGGGACTCAAACCGTGGTTGGCCATGTGGTAGTGTCCAGTGCCTCAACCACCACACCACTCACTGGCCCTGTGGCTCCAGTCCCGGACACAGCAGCTTGAAACTCATGTCATGCGTGCATGTATGCATGGCCAAGATCCCGAGAGGAGACTGGAGGAGAAGGGTTTGCGGCATGGCCACCCCCCCCCCCATGTAAAACCTCTTTTTTTTTTTTTTTTTGCAATAAGTTGCGTGCACTCGACAGAGAGACAGAAAGCGAGGAATGACCCCAATCTCCTATAATACCCTTATCCAACTCAAGAAATCTAACGTATTACTTACAACATTTTCTCCAGCCTTTTAGAAAAAAACATAAGCTTTTAGGAAAATTGCAAGATCAGTACAGTGAGCATCCCATTTGTCTACTCTTCACCTAGATTCACTGATAATAACATTTTGCTAGCTTCTTTTGTATCTCTCTTTGAAATATGTGTGCATAAAACAAACAATAAAATAATAATTACATACATATATATTTTGCCAGAGGATATGTGTGCTCCACAGAGACAGAGAGACAGGGAGCGAGCAGGAGAGGGAGAAAGCACTCCCACCATGCCGTGGGGTATGGTCATGCCACAACCCTTTTCTATTTCTTTGTTCTGCTGGGATTTGGGGCATGCACACACACGTGTCTAGCATGCCATTCAAGTGGCCGGCTGGGACTTAAAGAGCGTAGTTGGCCACGTGGGATCTTGTTCTCTTACCCACTAGGTATGGTCCAGCCCAATAATAATTTTTTGCTGAATCACTTTAGTTAAGTGAAAATTCTTTATATTTCAACATATAATTCTTAAGAACAAGGATATTTTCTTTCATAACCATGATATCATTACCACCTCCAACACATTTAGCACTCATACAATACGACTACCTACTATACAGGTGATATTCAAATCTCTCCAGTTGTTTCCTTTGTGTCTGCTATGGTTTGAATGTGTTCCTTCCAAAATTCATGTTGAAACTTAGTCTCCAGGGTGGTAGTATTAAGAGGTGGAGCCTTGGGGCCAGCAGATGGCATGGTGGTTAAGGCACTGGACTCCCATGTGGTCGAACATGGTTTGAGTCCTGGACCTGGCAACTTGCTTTCTTGCTTTTCTTCTCTCTCTCTCTCTCTCTGGTCAAAATTAAAAATAAATAATAAATAAATAAATAATTATTTTTTTTTAAAAAAGAGGTGGAGGCTTTAGGAGGTGATTAGTCCTTATAAAAGGGCTTCAAGATGTGAGCGTGCCCCCTTTTCCCTTTGGCCTTGTAAGGACATCTGATGATACCATCTCTGAAGCACTAGCCTTAACAGACAGCAAGCAGATCTGTCAGCACCTTGACCTTAGACTTCTTAGCTTCCAGAACTGTTGGAAAGTAAATGTCTGTTCTTTATAAATCACCCAATCTGTGATACTTTGTTATAGCAGCAAAAATGGATTATCACAGTGTTTTTATGTTTAAATTTTGAAATGCAATCAGGACCATGTATTGGATCTAGCCAACTTTCATTTATTTATTTATTTATTTGCTATAGGGCACGTGCGCTTGCAAGAAAGACTGAGAAAGACAAACAGAAAGTGAGAAATCACCCCCCCCGGGGGGATGGCCACGCCACAATCCCTTCTCCTCCATTCTCCTCTTGGGATCTTGGGCATGCATGCACACGCGCCTGGCGTGAGTTTAAGCCACCAGGGCCGGGACTCGAACCGCGGTTGACTACATGGGAGTCTAGCAACATAGCTGTTACACCAACTGCTGGTCCCGTATCTAGCCAACTTTAAATCTGTATTTTGCAAAGATAAATGGCTGTAGGGTGGAGAATGGATTGTAGAGACAAGAATACAACAGGGAGACCAGCTGGGAGGTTACTGTAGCTATCTAGGTGAGAGAAGATGAGGATTTGGGCCAAGGTGGTGGTGAGGGTGGAGACAGGAAGAAACTGTGGCTACAATATATCATGATAGTAAAATCCACAGAATGTGGTAATGGGTTGGTTATGGGAGGGTGCTATGGTTTGAATGTGTCCTCCCAAAACTCACATGTTGAAATTTGGAATCGACAAATTGTGTTTTCTTCCTCTGCCTGACTCTCTGGTGAGTGTATGTGCCCTCTGGCAAAATTAAAAAAAAAAGATGAAGACTTAATCTGATTATGATATTGAAAGGTAGAGTCTTGAGGAGGTGATTAGATCATGTACAAATCAAGACTGAATCCTGGTAGGTTTATGAGGGAAGGGAATGAGACAATCACAGACACTAACATATGCTCACTCTTGCCCTCACCATGTGATGCCCTGCGTTGCCTCAGCACTCTGCAGAGGTCCCCACAAGAGAACTCTCACCAGATGCAGCCCCTAGACCTCACACCTCCAAAACCACATGCTAAATAAACCTTCATTCTTTTTTTCAAGAGAGATTTTTGCTATGAGGTGCATGTGCTCTCTGGGGAGACAGAGAGACAGGAAGCGAGAAATCACCTCCCAAGGGGGATGGCCATGCTGCAATCCCTTTTCCTCCATTCTCCCCCTTGGGATTTTGGGTACGCATGCACAGACAGCCAGAGTGAGTTTTGAGCCTCCAGGTCTGAGACTGAAACCGTAGTCTGCCAATTTGGCATAGGGCAGGTGCCACCACACCCAGGTCTGCCAATTTGGGAGTCCAGCAACATCACCATTACACCATGTACTGGTCCCAAAACCTTTATTTTTAAAGTGCCCAGTGTATTCAGTTGTTAGCAACTGAAAAAAATGAACTCAAACAGAGGAGAAATGTCAAGATTTAATCACCAGGTTTGTACATCTGAAGTTACAAAAATACTACAAATAATTCTTCTATATCTTTCACCTTGATACTCAAACTATCCAAATATTAACATTTTACCATATTTATTTCATGTATCTATGTGTACATGAAATAAATATGGTGTACACATGTTTATTTCTAGAAGGTGCATGCGCTAGGCAGTGAGAGGAGAGAGCACCCCTCGAAGGGGTATGGTCATGCTGCAATTGCTTCTCCGTTTCTCCATCCTCTCAGGATTTGAAGTACGCATTCAAATGTGCCTGACATGTTCTTTCAAGCTACTGGGACTAGGATTCGAACTGCAGTCAGCCATTTGGGATCCGGCGCTCTTCACCACTGCACTACAGAGCTGACACTATACAGACAGTAATTTTCAGAGAGAAAGCCCATTTACCTCTAACCAGTATGTTGGTAATTTTGTGTGTCAATTTGAAGAGCCGTGAGTGCCAAGATATTTAGTCAAACATTATTCTGGGTGAGTCTGTAATTGTTTTGAATGAGATTCACAATTTAAATTTGTAGGCCGAGTAAAGCAAATTGCCCTCTCTAATGTGGGAATAGAACAAAAAGGCTCGCCCTCTCCCGAGAAAGACTTCTTGCCGTCTGACTGCCTTCAGAATGGAACATTGGCTTTTTTTGGCCTTGTACTTACTCAGACTGAAACATCAACGCCTCCTGGATCAGCCTTTGGACTAGAAATGCACCAATGGTTCTAAGGCCTGTGGACTTGGGCTGGAAATAATCACGCCATCTGTTCTCTTAGGTCTTCACCTTGACAATTCACCCCGAAGAACTTGGGGATCTTGGGACTTGTTAGCCTCCATAATCAAAGGGTCAAATCCTTATAATAAAATAAATCTATCCATCTCTCCTATTAGTTCTGTTTTTCTAGAGAACCCTAATTAATATATATTTACTAATGTCTATTAACAGAACAACAACAAAAGACATTTTCTCCCATAACTCAAACTCTGGAAATTAACATAGGAACAGTAGTATGATGATCTAATCTACAGACCTTAGTCCAAATTTTTGTATTGCTCCACTAATGTCCTAGATGTAAAGTGAAAAAGAAAAAAAAAAGTTCTGATCCAGAATCCAGTCAGCATTCAGTTGTGATGTCTCTCTGGTCTTCATTAATCTGGAATAGCTCCTGTCTTTGTCTTTTATAACTTTGACATTCTTGAAGAGTACAGCCCATTTATTTTGTAGAATATTCAGTTTGGGTTTGTGTAATGTTCTTCTAGGATTAAGACTTAGGATATGCATTTTTGGTGAGAAAACTACAGAAGTGATGTTGAGTCCTTTCCAGTGAAACTTATCAGGTGGCATGTGATCTTTTTTTAAAAAAAAAGAATTATTTAATTTAATTTTATTTATTTACTTGTTTATTTTTAATTTGACCAGAGAGGGACAGGGGTGGGGGAGGGGGAGTGAGAAAGCAAAGCACCATATCTGGGACTTGAACCGCAGTCGGCCATGTGGAAGTCCAGTGATCCCAACCACCATGCCACCTGCCTGCCAACATGTGATCTTAATTTGTACTATTACTAGTAATAATTCTGATCACTTGATTAAAGTGGCATCTGTCAGTTTTCTTCACTGTAAAATTATTTATCTGTCAACAATTGTGGAGGGTACTCTTAAGTCTATGTAATTTCCTGTTTTTCATTAATTTTTTTTTTAAAGAGAGATTTTAGCTATAAGACATGTGTACTTGACGGAGAGACAGAGGGAGACAGAGAGACAGAAAGCGAGACATCACCCCCGAGGGGGGATTGCCATGCCACAATCTCTACTCCTCCATTCTCTACTCAGGATCTTGGGCATACATGCACATGCCCTGCATGAGTTTAAGCCATGGAATCTGGGATTCAAACCGCAGTTTTTTTTTTTTTTTTTAAGAAGTTTGTGCTATAGGGCACGTGTGCTTGCCAGACAGAGAGAGAGAGAGACAGAGACAGAGAAATAGAAAGCGAGAAATCACCCCCCAGGGGGGATGGCCACGCTGCAATCCCTTCTCCTCCATTCTCTTCTTGGGATCTTGGGCATGCACGCACATACACCCAGTGTGAGTTTAAGCAACCGGGTCCGGGACGTGAACTGCGGTCGACTACGTGGGAGTCCAGCGACATAGCCATTATGTTAACTGCTGATCCCCAAACTGTAGTTTTGTACGTGGGAGTCCAGTGATGTAACCATTACACCATTTGCTAGTCCCTGTTTCCCATTAATCTTTTGTCCACTAATTTTAGTATCTGAGAAGTCTAACTGAGGCATCTCCTGGTCAGCGATTATTGAAAATGAAATAAGATCACTGGGGGTGAGTATGTGAGTGGGGAGGGGAGGTGAAGTCATCTGGAGAGAGAATATACGGTGAGAAAAGAGCCAAAATGTTTATTAGAAGGACCGCTTTGTCAGGCCAGTCCATGGCCTTGTGGTTACAGTGGCTGGATTCCAAGTGGCAGATGGTGTGGGGAAGTCCCAGACTAATGGCTTGAGAGACAGGCGCACGTGTGTGTGCACCCAAAACCCTGACAGGAAGGAGGAATGGAGGAGAAGGGATTGCATTGTGACCATGCCTCCTGGAGGATGCTCTCTCACTTTGCTTCTCTCTCTCTGGTAAGTGCATATGCCTTCTGGCGAAATTGAAAAAAAAAAAAAAAAACCCAAAAAACAAAAAAACACACTTTGGCTAGTGCGTGAAAAGTATCCGAGGAAGGGACAGAAGAGAAGCAGGGAGAGGAGTAGAAGAGTATTTATTTATTAGTGGTCTATCTGAAAGAGACTCTGAGTCAAAACAGGATATGAGCTAGAGAGAAGTAAATGAATTAGAAAGCTGTTAAATGGCATCTCTAGAACTTGTTTTTGGTCAGGGCTTTGCAATTTGCTAACCTAGTGACAGTGGTAGGAAGTGATAGGAGGCCATGGTCTGGGAAACCTCCCTGAGTGAGTGACATTTAAACGGAGATTTGAATAACTTCAGGGAACTAGCCATGTGGAAAGAGAGATCCAGGCACAGGGAATGGTATCCACTCTATTCTAGATGTGTGATGCCGAGCTCAGTGTTGGTGCATACTCAGGTGTTTACTAAAACGTATTGGATGGGTGAGTGAATTAATAATACATGGAGAAAAAGGGCCAACATCAATATTCTTTCAATTATAAAAATCAATGAAAGCTTTGCAAGTTGCAAGCTCCATAGGGCAAGCTTATTATTTTTCTTTCCACTAAAAATATAGTCCTAATAATATGTACTATTTAGTAAAAGTGTATCTTGGCTAGATTAAGACTTCTAGAGGCTTTAAGCACCAAAAGATAATGGTGGCTACTTGGCGTGTAATTAAACAAAACAAAACAAATAACAATAAACATTCATCTGTAAAATGAAGATTAGGATGCCCAACAAAGTACTCCTTGTTTTTCCCATGATGATTACTTCAGTATTTGTTCATTAAAAAATTAATTTGTGCTTACTGAGGTATAATTTACACATAAGAAATTTACAAATCTTGGGGCTGGCAGGTGGTTTGGTGATTAAGGTGCTGGACCCCCACATGGCTAACCGTGGTTCAACTACCAGACCTGGCGGTTTGGTTTCTCACTTTCCCTCTCTGGTCAAATTAAAAAATAAATTAAATAAAATAATTTTTTTTTTGACTTTTGCCATAGGGCTTGTTCGTTCACCAGAGAGACAGAAAGACAGAAAGTGAGAAATCATCCCCCAGGGTGATGGCCACACCACAATCCCTTCCCCTTCATTCTCCCCTTGGAATTCTGGCCATGCATGCACCCGGCATGAGTTTTAAGCCACCTGGTCTGGGACTCAAACCCCGGTTGACTATGTAGGAGCCCAGTGATGCAAACATCACACCATCAGCTGGCCCCAAAATAAAATAATTGTTAAAAAAATTACAAATTTGGGGACCAGCAGGTGGTGTAATCCCCCTTAGGGGGATGGCTATGCTGTAGTAGCTTCTCCATTCGCCTCGTGGGATTTTTGGGCATGCATGCACATGCACCTGGTGTGATTTTTTCAAGCTGCTAAGTATGGGACTTGAACTGCAGTTGGCCATGTGGGAATCCAGTGCCTTAACCACCACGCCACTATTTGTCTTCTGCTGTTCAACATTATATCTGTGAGATTCATCCATGTGTGTTGTAGTAATTTGTTCATTTTCATTATTGTACAATATTGCAGTACATTCATACACTACTTTAATATACATGCTTTTTATTGAACATAATTCATTTCTGTTCGGTAGATAACCAGGAGTGGAATTGCTGAGTCATAGGATAAATCCAATGTTTAGTTTTTTTTTCTTCTTTTTTTGGAGAGGTTTTTGCTATAGGGGGTGTGTGCTCGTCAGAAAGACAGAGGGAGACAGAGAGATAGAAAGCGAGAAATCACGCCCCAGGGGGGATGGCCACGCCATAATCCTTTCTCCTTCATTCTCCTCTCAGGATCTTATACTCATGCCCACGTGCCCGGCGTGAGTTTAAGCCACCGGGTCCGGGACACAAACCGCGGTCGACTACATGGGAGTCCAGCGACATAGCCGTTACGCTAACTGCTGGTCACCACCCCCCCAATGTTTAGTTTTGAAATGACAAATTCATTCAAAGAAGATTTGAAATGCTCCTGCTTTGCTGCAGGCTATGTACTATTCTAAATGTATTATATTTATGCACACTTAATTCCTACAACATCCCCACAGGGTATCTAGTATTTTCAATGAGGAAGCAAATACCCTTAGAGACTAGGTAACTTGCTCATGATCATGGATCTGGGAAATAAATCCAGACAGCCAGGTTGAAGCTATCCTGCCTAGGTATTAGAACCCCCAGAGAATCAGAACCAACAAGATATATATGTACACACACTTATTATGTGGGATTGGCCTACATGATTATAGACGCTTAGAAATCCTATGATCTGCTCTCTGCAAGCTCGTCTGCAACTGTGACTGAACCAGGAGAGTTGGTGGTATGTTTTAGTCTAAACCTGAAACCCGAGAACCAGGGGAGCCAATGACCTAAGTCCCAGTCGGCGCCCAGAGGTCCAAGAACTGAGGGATGATGGTGTGAGTCCTAATCCAAGTCTGAAGTCTGAGAACCAAGTGCACTAGTGTCCAAGGATAGCATAAGACAAATGTCCCCTCTCCACCAATGAGCAAATTTGCCCTTTCTCCATCATTTTTTATTTATTTTTTTAATTTCCCAGAGGGCATGTGTACTCACCTGAAAGAGAGAAAGTACAGGGAGCGTGGTCATGCCACAATTCCTTCTCCATATTTCCCTCCTTTCAAGAGTTTGGGCATATTCCTGCACATTGAATGATATATACCCGACATGTTTTCATGCCTGAGTCTCGGACTCGAACTGTGTGGTCAGTCATGTGGGATCAACTGCCTTAACCACCAGACCATGGATTGGCCTATCTTTTTGTTTTTTGTAAGGCCCTTATGGATTGGTTGATGTCCACCTAAATTTGTGAAAATGATTCTCTTTACTCAGTCTACCTACTCAAACACTAATCTCTTCCAGAAATACTCATAGACATGCTCCAGAACAAAGTTTTACAAGGTATCTGGGCATCCCTTAGCTTAGTCAAGTTGACACATAAAATTAACAATCATAGCTTCCTAACCCAGTTTTGGGACCTCTCCAACTCCTAGCTCTATACTAGTTTCTTTATATTTATTCTCGCTGATTCTAACAACTCTATTATGATAGGGCATACTATTTTTACTTAACTAAAGAGCTTCTATTATCTCTTCCATCATTCTGTCTACCACAGCCTACTATTTATGGTTGGCACTTTGACAGTGGCTGTTGACTGAAGATAAATATTTTAGAAAAGAAAGTGCTAATTCTCTAAGAATGTTGCTTGAGCTATTCATGCCAAAGACATTTAATTAACCTATTTAGAGGCAGGTAGAAGAAATCAAGGGCTCTTGATTCAAATATAAAGATGACAGCATATAGAGTGATAAGCACTGTCACTAGGATATGAACAAGAGATGCAGGCGTACTGAGGCTGTTTTAGTGGTAACAGGAAAGGCCTTATGAATAAATTGATATTTAAATGGAAAGATGAAGAAACTTTTTTTTTTTTAAAGAGACTTTTGCTGTTGGGCATGTGCACTTGCTGGAGAAACAGAGGCAGAGGGACAGAAAATGAGAAATTCTCCTTCCCCCTCTCCCTTGGGGAGGATGGCCACACCACAATCCCTTCTCTTCCATTCTTCTCTTGGGATTTTGGGCACGCATGCATACATGCCAGGTGTCAGTTTCAAGCCCCAGGTCCCAGATCATGGGTGGCCACGTGGAGCCCAGTGCCTTAACCTCTACACTATCTGCTGGCCTCCACAATGAAGAAACTTGCTACGTCGAGTAGGATGAAGCACTCCAGCCAGAGGCAGCTGTATGTGCGACGGCAGGGAGTTGTGAAAAATCTTGCTCATCTCACGAATGGGGTGTGGTCGAGTATGAGGAGGGGAGTTGGTGGGGAGAGGCAGCAGGAAAAGGGAAGGAACAAGACTGTGGTTGGAATAGTGGAATGGAGTCAGAAGGCAAAATGAATATTTGATGAACTAAACTGCCTAGGAAAGAATGTAGATGTCTTTGTTTAAAAATCCCAGAGGTTAGGGGCCAGCAGATGGTGTAGCAGTTACATTGCTGGACTCCCGCATGGCTGACTGTGGTTCGAGTCCCAGACCCAGTGGCCTGAAACTCATGCCAGGAGCGTGTACCCAAGATCCCAGGAGGAGAATGGAGGAGGCAGGATTGCAGCATGACCACCTCACTTCTCACTTTCCCTCTTAATGTCTCTGTCGTGCTCTCTCTGTGAGCGCATGCACCCCTAAGGCAAAAACCTCTACAAAAATAAATAAATAAATGAAATAATTCCAGAGCTTGTTAGGAAATAAGATCCAGCCTGCTTGCCTGTGCTGGTGTATACTTTTACAAAGGGCCTGCTCTGTTTTATTTTATTAATATAATACTCTGGGAAGAATGTTCAGAAGGGAGCTCTAGGGAGACAGTAATTGCGTCTGGTGTAAGTCACAGGATATTGGCCTATCTAGACCTATTTAATAAGGCTTTCTATGGAATCTAAAGTATCAATTCTAATTCCCTCTCACTCTTTACAAAGGAAGAAAGCAAGGCTGGGTAAGTGACTTCATTAAGTGTAACATGTAGATTGAGAATGAAGTGTGACAGGCATGTTATTTGAGTCAAGCAGCACTAGATTCTAATCCTGTCTTGGTAAGTGGCTTCATAACCTTTGGTAAGTGCTTTAATTCTCCCAAGCCTCGTTTTTTTAATCTGTGAAATAGAAAATTGCACTAAATATCTACTTTGTAGGTAACCACTAGCACGGGGCTCACATAGGGAACATTCGCCACCTTTTTTCCCTTCATTATTCCTCATAGCACAGAACAGTATGACAGAAGTTCAAAAAAAAGTCAGTGGTCAAGAGAATAGGTCAGCCGGCCCCTCAGGCAGTGCCTTGCAGGATGCCAAGGTTGTGGACGGGCCCCTAGTATATGAGTTTCGTTCTCCAACTCTGTAAGTCTGAAAAGTTGACATTATTAGAATTTCTGGGGGACCAGCAGTTGGCATAATGGCTATGTTGCTGGACTCCCATGTAGTTGACTGCGGTTCGAGTTCCAGACCCGCTGGCTTAAACTAACGCCAGGTGCGTGGGCGTGCGTGCCCAAGATCCTGAGAGGAGAATGGAGGAGAAGGGATTGCGGCGTGGCCATCCCCCCTGGGGCATGATTTCTCGCTTTCTGTCTCTCTGTCTTTCTGGTGAGTGCACGCACCCTATAGCAAAATCCTCTCTAAAAAGAAATGAATGAATGGATGAATGAATGAATAAAATAGAATTTATGGAATGGATTGGTTTCTGGGGGAGGAGCCCATGCTAACAAAATACACAAGAAACTTACGTTTAGTCTAGAATGCCAACTCAATGTCTAGTAATGGACTTAGAGTCTCAAAACTGGCTCTTCTGGGAACCAGCAGTTAGTGTAACGGCTATGTCGCTAGATTCCCATGTAGTCAACTGTGGTTCGCGTCCCGGACCCGGTGGCTTAGAATTCATGCTGGGCGCATGTGCGTGCGTGCCCAAGATCCAGAGAGGAGAATGGAGGAGAAGGGATTGTGGCGTGGCCATCCCCCCTGGGGGGTGATTTCTCGCTTTCTGTCTCTATGTCTCTCTCTGTCTGTCTGGCGAGCGCATGCGCCCTATAGCGAAAACCTCTCAAAAAAAAAACCCAACCAAACAACAAAAATTTGGCTCTTTTCTTTTCAGTCTCATAGTTTTATCTGGAAATAGAATAATCAAGAAGCTGTTACTTGAGCACAGAATCTGAGCAAAGAGAGTTGGGTAGTCTTTAGAAATACTTTACCTAGGCCAGCAGGTGGCATGGTAGTTAGGGGACTGGACTCCTACCTGGCTGACTATGGTTCAGGTCCTGGGCCTGGCAATCTGCTTTCTTACTTCCCTTCTCTCTTACTGGGATCAGCAGTTAGCGTAATGGCTATGTCGCTGGACTCCCATGTAGTCGACTGCGGTTCGCGTCCCGCACTGGGTGGCTTAAACTCACGCCGGGCACGTATGTGTGTGTGCCCAAGATCCTGAGAAGAGAATGGAAGAGAAGGGATTGTGGCGTGACCATCCCCCCTGGGGGGTGATTTCTCGCTTTTTATCTCTCTGTCTCTGTTTTTCTGGCGAGCGCACACACCCCATAACAAAAACCTCTCAAAATATAAAAAAAAAAGAAAAAGAAAAAGAAATACTTTACCTAGGCCGTGAGAAAAGGTGAGGCTTATGCAACCTT
Source organism: Tupaia belangeri chinensis (assembly GCF_000334495.1). Classification (NCBI taxonomy): domain Eukaryota; kingdom Metazoa; phylum Chordata; class Mammalia; order Scandentia; family Tupaiidae; genus Tupaia; species Tupaia belangeri. Next base: position 2,770,109 of record NW_006205672.1, read on the forward strand.
CTCTAGTAGCCTAAACGTCTATCAGAAGATACAGTGTTGGGCCGACACCACATATTCCTGCTACAATGGCTGTCTAGTCCATGCTGTTCTGCTAACACATTCCTCTTCTCAAATGACATAGTCACCTGGGTTAGAACTATCTTTGGTTACATTCTATTGAGGAAACACTGACTCCCCTTGACTGGATTCTATACCAGCCTTTGTACAAAGGGTAATCTCCTGTAGCCAACAGTAAACAATTTAGCTCTCAAGTCAGCAGATTTCCTCCATTTTCTGGGGGCATTTCATTCTAGACTTTTCTGTACTAGACTCAATTATTTGTACACCCATTGCTCAATAACATGCACTCAATAAATGCTGGTTGAGTAAAGGTGAGAATAAAAGAGAGAACATCAGAAGAAGGATGAAATAGAGTTGAAGCCTATTTTTAATCTGTGCCATTCTACTTTTTGTCCTTATGGGGAGACTGAGGAAAGGGTGAAAGTGATATAGAGAATGCAGAACTCCTAGGGATGGGAAGTTAGCGAAAAGAAACAGAAAGAGCTTTCTGAAAAAAAAAAAATTTTTTTTAGTTTTTGCTATACGGTATATGTGCTCACTGGAGAGAGACAGAGAGACAGAAAGCAAGAAATCATCCCCCAGGTGGGATGGTCATGCTGCATTCTCCTCTTGGGATTTTTGGGCACGCATGCACATGTACCTGATGTGTTTATTTATTTATTTAATTTTATTATTATTTAAAAAAAAAATTTTTTTTTTAGAGGTTTTTCACTGTAGGGCACGTGCGCTCGCCAGACAGACAGAGACATAGAGACAGAAAGCGAGAAATCACCCCCCAGAGGGGATGGTCACGCCGCAATCCCTTCTCCATTCTCCTCTCGGGATCTTGGGCACGCATGCACATGGGCCCAGCGTGAGTTTTAAGCCACCGGGTCCGGGACGCGAACCGCGGTCGACTACGTGGGAGTCCAGCGACATAGCCATTACGCTAACTGCTGGTTCCCAATTTATTTATTTATTTATTTAGAGTTTTGTGCTATAGGGCACATGCGCTTGCCAGACAGAAAGAGAGAAAGAGAGAGAGAAGACGAGAAATCACCCCCCAGGGGGGATGGCCACGCCGCAATCCCTTCTCCTCCATTCTCCTCTCGGGATCTTGGGCACGCATGCACATGGGCCCAGCGTGAGTTTTAAGCCACCGGGTCCGGGACTCAAACCGCGGTCAACTACATGGGAGTCCAGCAACATAGCCATTATGCTAACTGCTGGTCCCCCTGATGTGTTTTAAACTATCCGGTCCAGGACTCGAACACTGGCTAACTATACGGGAGTCCAGCAACGTAACTATTACGCCATCTACTGGTCCCTCAGAAAAGATTTTTAAGACAGGCAAGTGAAGGATAGTGGAAGTGATCAGAGTCTATAGACAGCGTCTGGGGCTGTTGCTGAACTCTGGGGAAGAGCTGAGGGAGGCAAAGGGGAGCAGGAGAAAAAGGCTGAAGAGAGAAGAATGGAAAGACCGGATATGCTGTTGAGGTAAGGGAAGAGGACCATAGATTCGGGCTTGAATACGGTAATACTCGATAGTTTGTTGGTGCAATTCAGGGGAAGAAGGCAGAGGGGAGGGTGGCGGTGTGTTGTGTGCTAACGGTAGTTAAAGCTGGGTTTGAGATATTTATCGGGGCAAACGAGTTGAAGTATCCTGTAAGCAGTTAGGTCTAAGGATCCGAGCTTTTGAAACAAATATGGATGTTAGATGGGAGCATGGAAATGGGTAAGACTCCTGGCGGACAGTGAGGAATTGAGGATAAGAGGAGACAGAGTCTAGACGGACTCGCGGATTTAGGAATTTGCAGAGCAATGGGAGGATAAAGGAAAGGTGGGGGAGGGAAGAAAAACGGAAGGCGACATTTTGGAAGCCAAGGAAGCAAGTTTCAAGGTGTCGGACGCCTCCTGGAGGTCAAGAGGAGGATGACAAATCTATTTTAGTCCGGGGCCAAACCTCATTCCCAGTAGCGCCAGACAGGCGGGGGTGGGGCGAGGCCACACCTCATCAATAGGAGGCAACCTTAGTACATTCTTTAAAGGACTTTGGCTGTAACGAGACAGAGTGTGGGATTTAGAGGGTAATACGGGGCTCAAGGGATTAATCAGCTTCAAAATCGCATACCCTTAAGAGGCAGTAGCTCTTCATCTACTTGAGGCCCTCTGCAGTCCTTTAGGTTCCTTCTTAGAACTTCGCTGCTCTAAGCTAGAAACAAAACAAAACTACAGAATGCCACTCAGTAGGAAAGAGCGTTTTGTTTAAAAGCCTTCTCACTTTAAAATTCCTCGCATGCAAATAAGGGGCTTTAATGTGGCTCTCAGCGATTGGTAGATACTTAAAATTCCGTCATTTCCTTGCAGTGCAGGATGCAAACCAAGAGCCTGCTTTCTGCTTTCCTATTGGCTGTTTGAGCCAGCTCCGTTTTTAGCCAATCAAACTACTTCACTTTTACCCCTCCCGGTAGCTCTTATAAATTACATCAAATTGGCTATCCTTTCCACATCCCTCTCCTTGAAAAAGAAGCTGTAACTGCATTATTTGCCATAATGTCGGGACGCGGCAAGCAAGGAGGCAAGGCCCGCGCCAAGGCCAAGTCGCGCTCTTCCCGCGCCGGCCTGCAGTTCCCGGTGGGGCGAGTGCACCGCCTGCTGCGCAAGGGCAACTACGCCGAGCGAGTGGGGGCCGGCGCGCCGGTGTACCTGGCGGCGGTGCTGGAGTACCTGACGGCCGAGATCCTGGAGCTGGCGGGCAACGCGGCCCGAGACAACAAGAAGACGCGCATCATCCCTCGCCATTTGCAACTAGCCGTGAGAAATGACGAAGAGCTCAACAAGTTACTCGGGGGTGTCACCATTGCTCAGGGCGGAGTCTTGCCCAATATCCAGGCTGTGTTGCTGCCCAAGAAAACGGAGAGTCACAAGCCTGGCAAGAACAAGTAATTAAGAGTCATCCCCCACTCACCCCAAAGGCTCTTTTAAGAGCCACCAAAGTGTCAAATGAAGGGCTGATCACAATATAGCGCATTAGCTCTTTTTTTGAAAACTTGGGTGGCTCTAAAAAGAGCCTTTGGTCTTTGGTTTAGTTTGTCAGGGTTTATTTGCTTTTAGCTTTGTGGCTTTCTGTTTTCTTTGGTAACAGTACGGCCTGGATGTTAGGCAGGACGCCGCCCTGGGCGATGGTGACTTTGCCCAGCAGCTTGTTCAGCTCCTCGTCGTTGCGGATGGCCAGCTGCAGGTGGCGGGGGATGATGCGCGTCTTCTTGTTGTCTCGGGCCGCGTTGCCCGCCAGCTCCAGGATCTCGGCCGTCAGGTACTCCAGCACCGCCCCCATGTA
>NW_006205672.1:2773980-2781152 GCF_000334495.1 Tupaia belangeri chinensis
GGCGGCCGGGTCCTCCGGCCCCGCCGCCATGTAGACGGGCGCGCCGGCCCCCACCCGCTCGGCGTAGTTGCCCTTGCGCAGCAGGCGGTGCACTCGCCCCACCGGGAACTGCAGGCCGGCGCGGGAAGAGCGCGACTTGGCCTTGGCGCGGGCCTTGCCTCCTTGCTTGCCGCGACCAGACATCACTAAGAGCGAGATCAAAAACAGATAAGCCTCAAGACGGTGCAACAAAACAAGATCGAGAGAGTGCCACGAAGAAAGCCTTTATAAGCTTTCCTAGGGGTGGGGTCAGGAGCGAGTTTTTCATTGGTCGTAGTTTGGCTCCAGAAACAGCCAATGAGGTTAGCAGTCAGTGTCGTGGCGTAGGCATTACTGAAAACGCAAGGTCTCTACATGAGCCAATGGAAATGAAACACTTTTGGAGCCCTAATTTGCATAAGGTGGTTATAAAAGGATCAAGCCCGCCCCTTCCCCTGCTTCTTTTCTTTGCAAATCTGTCCCGGTGTACTGTTTTACTATGCCTGAACCGGCTAAATCCGCTCCGGCTCCGAAAAAGGGCTCCAAGAAGGCCGTCACCAAGGCCCAGAAGAAAGACGGCAAGAAGCGCAAGCGCAGCCGCAAGGAGAGCTACTCCATCTACGTGTACAAGGTGCTCAAGCAGGTCCACCCCGACACGGGCATCTCGTCCAAGGCCATGGGCATCATGAACTCGTTCGTCAACGACATCTTCGAGCGCATCGCAGGCGAGGCGTCCCGCCTGGCGCATTACAACAAGCGCTCGACCATCACGTCCCGCGAGATCCAGACGGCCGTGCGCCTGCTGCTGCCCGGCGAGCTGGCCAAGCACGCCGTGTCCGAGGGCACCAAGGCGGTCACCAAGTACACCAGCTCCAAGTGAGTCCCTCCCGGGACGCCGCGCTCGCTTCCGGGCGGGCCGCTGGCAGCTTCACTACAAAGGCTCTTTTCAGAGCCACCCATCTAGTCAGAAAAGAGCTTCGTTCACTTTTCATAGTTTCTACTCACAAAGCTAACTAGAGTATTTTGGAAGTTGTGGGTAGGCAGCACACGTAGTTTTCTGAACTCGAGACTCCAGATTTCCAGCGCGTGACTGAAGTTGCTGAGTGCGCTGTCTTAGGTTTTCTAGGAGTCAATTCGAATGTTGGGGATCCGCTTCTATATCTCCCCACCCCAAGCTGTCGCGTTCATGCCGCTCTGTTGGGTTTGTCTTACTGTCCTAAACAAAGTGACTTCAGCCTTTTGAGTGGACTCCTTGAAATAATGAAGCCCTGGCTCCACGACACTGCGTTACAACTCTGTAGGAATGAAGCTTGGCAGCTACTGTGTATTCGTGGTCACCAGTTCGGCCCCGCTATGTGGTCTCCTGTGAATACCAGTGGTTTGTGCCCTTTGGGCGGAGCCCGCGCAGCTGGGTCTCAGCTTTTACCTGATTGGGTGACGTGAATATTCAAAATTCCGCGCCGCTCCGAATTTTGTACCCTTCGGTTTCTGCTAGATACGTTGGGGCTTTGGTAATCTGTTTTTTCTGGGTTTGTGTGTGTGTGTGTGTGTGTGTGTGTTTTAAACTCTATAATGGACTTGGAACGCGCCGGTCTCAGGTCACTGCAAGGAACTGTCATTTGGATCTAGTTTTAAAAGCCACCTCATAGGCGTCTTCCCAAGTAATCCACTCGAGAATGCGCGCCTTTTATTCCCGCCTCACTCGTTTTATCTTCCGTGTAGCAGCTGCCTGCAGTTGTCGGCTTCCTTTGCTTTCTCCTTTATGGTCTTTGTTCTCAAGCCCTTGACGAAGACTGCTCCTCTGGTTTTCTGCTGTATTTTCAGGACCGGTCAGTGCCAGGCACATATTGGACACTTTAAATATTACTGAATTAAATTTCGAATTAATTTTCCAATCCCACCTCCTAAAACGCTTCTGTAAATGGATGGGTGCTGTTCATTTTTCATTAGATGTATGTGGAAACGGAAATGAAAAAGTTCCTGACCTTTTTCCCTAAATCTGTTTTTATTTACTTTAGTGTAACAGCTGCTGCTGCTGCTGGGCGTGATAAGATTCTTTTTGCACCAAAGAAGGAATTTTCTTTGTATTCTTCCCAGTTGATGTAACCTATTGGATTTCATTAAATTTGAAATTGAAAAGAGCCTTTTCCCTTTTCCTTTTTTCTCTCCACCTCCATCCTGAGTTCTTGTTCACCCACTTTTAATTTTACTGAGCTTTTAATTTACACTCACCACCTCATTTGCTTTTTAGGAGGCCTTGCAAGATAGGCAGGACTAGAGTAAATATCCCTCTTATGAAGGAAATTGAGAGAAGCTAAGGGATTGGTTCACTGGTCATGCTGCTAAGAGTGCACACCTTTGAATTCTCAGATTCAAAAACAATTGCATTTTGGTTTTTATTTTGTGGAATTACAGAATATTGAATCTTTCTATCCAAACCTAGATTTTGTTGAAGACACTGATGGTCTGATCAGTTATTCAAATCTGCTTTTGCTAAGAACTGGAGTTGATTGTTGGGGTTTCCTGAATCCACATGGGCTCCAGACATCAAATTGAACACACCTATGTCTCCTACATGTGTGTTTTCAAATATGTGTAGATGTTGTTATTAATAAAGTAACCAACTAAATTAAAAGTTTTGTTGAATTCTTTTATCTGCAGTACATTTTTTTGATAAATGAAATGAATAGATAGAACCACCACTCTGTCTGTGGAAAAGCTGGGCGCCTCTGACCTGGAGAATGAATATAAACCATCAGTCAAACTTCCCATTCCCCCCAGATGTCCTGGGACTGAAATATCCTGGTGCAAGACCACTGTTAATACTTAGTCATTGAAATACCCAACCGCAGGTAAGCATTACAAAAATGAAAGAAACACAGTCAATAAAGTTTAGCTAACACTGCAGGGTACCTACTGTGTGCCAAGCATACTAGGCCCTCTCTTTAAAGTTTATTTCTTTTTTCCATGAGAGAGAGAAAGAGAGAGAGAATGAGAGAGAGAGAGAGAGAACCACAAACAGGGTCTTCATTCTGCAATCCACCTGCAACTTCAGGCAATTCTGGGTCACAGGCATACGAGCATCCAGTGTGTTGGTGGGGGAGATTGTCTCTGGATGTGAATCCAGAACCTTTCCTTATGGGTCAGTCTCACAGAGAAGTGCATTCAATCACTGAGCTGCTGTCCAGCCCCCTTTCTGGACTTTCAGAGGCTAGTAGGGGAGACATATTAAACCAGTAACTATAATGAAGGGTGACAAGAATTAAGGCAGTAAAAGAATAAATACAGAGGATGTAATGACTGCCCTACTTTAACATTGATGGGAGCAGGAAAGACCTCCTTGAGAGGACTTTTAGGATAAGAGGCTGGAATGAAAGAATGTTCCAGGCAGCAGATGGCATGGACGAGGATAGTGAGAAAGAGTGAGCGAGGAGGAACTGCAAGAAGTCTAGTGTGGGCATTATTTCGAAGGCAAAGAGGAGAGTAGTGACATGAGTTTCACAGGTAGACAGAGCTGGATCTTGCAGGATTGACCAGACATATGTAAACTGGCTTTAAGGAAACCATTTGGCTGCTAGGCTAACTTGACTGTGGGAACAGAAGGGAGCTAAATGACACAGAAAACAGAAAAGTCCAAGTTTCAGGGGCCATGTGATCTCTGCCCGTCTTTTGACTCTCAGGGTTAGAGGGCATCCTGACTCTCAAATGAGTGTCTGTTTACTACTGTGGCGCTGGCCTTTAAGTGGAAATGGTCATCTCAGGCTAGTCAGGCTGAGAGCAGCACCATGGGCCCCTGACTCCATGCACTGCAAGTAGCCTTATTAGAGTTTGGCTCTGCATGCAGCTTTGCCTTCATGGAGCAATAGGTGGGTCAGTGGGCCTGAATATGTGCTCTTTAGATAAATCTCTCATTTCTTATTAGAAATTAAGAGCACGGGGCGGGGGGCGGGGAGGTGAGGGTAGTAGATAGCGTAGTGCTTAAGGTGCTAGACTCTCACATGGTTGATCATGGTTTGAGTCCTGGACCTGGCAACTTGAAATTCACATGAAGTGTGTGTGTATGTGTCTCTAAAATTCCCTAGAAGAGAAGGGGTTACAGTATGGCCATCCTTTTGGGGGACTGATTTCTCGCTTTCTATCTCTCTGTCTCTCTTTATCTCTCTGGTGAACCCATGTAACCTATAGTAAAAAAATCTCTCAAAAAATACAAAAAAAAAAGAAAGAAAAGAAAAGAAATGAACAGTATGGCGGAGCTTGCAGTGGCATGGTGATTAAGGTGCTGGACTCCCACATGGCCAACCATAGTTTGAGTCTTGGACCTGGTGACTTGCTTTCTCTTTCTCTTTCTGTTTTTCTGGTTAAATTAAAGACTAATAATAAAAATAAATAAAAATTAGGGCCCAGCAGGTGGCGTGGTGGTTAAAGGTGCTGGACTCCCACATGGCCAACTGCAGTTTGAGTCTCAGACCTGGTGGCTTGCTTTCCCTTCCCCTCTCTCTCTGGAATTAGGGCTCAGATGGCCTTGATCAAATCTCAGCGTTTTCACTCTCTAGTTATGTGAGCTTTGACAATTTCTTTAATCTTTCTGTGCGTTAGTTTCCTTATCTGTACCTTGAGGATAATGTGAATACATATACATCGTGTAAGAGTGAAGGGGTTCAGGTACTTAGAACTGGGCTTGGCATGTAGTAAATATTACCAAGTAAACACACTTGGTAAATATAAACACTATGGATGATGATGATTATGGTTCAGGTTTGTGCATCTGTCCCTTGAGGGTCTAGTCAGTTAGAGCCAGCCTCTCAGAGCCTTTTATCTGTGGCTTACACACCAGATGGAATTTCCGAACCTATGGAGCAGAAGACTAGGCGGGATGGAGTGACCACAGACCTGGAAGGTCACCCTGAGAACCTTGTTGAGTGGCCATCAACGTCCAGTCTCCTTTTCCAACTCTTCACATTGGAGTGAAATATATGTTAAAGTCTGCTAATACTCGGTGCCTGTTAGAGTTAGGGAAATAGGTCGTCTAGTACTCTGTTAGAGGAATAATTTAGCACAAACTTTTTGTGGACAATTTATCTAGAACTATGAAAATTTCCTTTATACATATAAACACAAAACAAAAAACCCTAAATGAATGAAAAATAGAAAACTGTAAGATACAGGAATACTAAGTAACTTTTAAAAATGTATTTTGAATTCTTGATAATTGAGAGTTTCAAACAGACAAAAACAGATGCCTTTGACTCCATTATCCAACTTCAACAATTATTTATTTATTTATTTGGACAGGTTTTTGCTACAGGGCGCATATACTCGCCAGAAAGGCAGAGAGAGACAGAGAGAAAGCGAGAAATCACCCCCTGGGGGGATGGCCACGCTGCAATCCCTTCCCCCCCATTCTCCTCTCGGGATCTTGGGCACGCACGCACACGCACCTGGTGTGAGTTTAAGCCACTGTGTCTGGGACTTGAACTGTGGTCAACTACATGGGAGTCCAGTGACATGGCTGTTACGCCAACTGCTGGTCCCTCAACGATTATTGAGTTGACCATTTCGTATCATTGTGAAGGAAATCCTAGACAGCATATTACTTTAGCTCTCAGTGTACCTTATGTATCTCTAGAAAATGACAAAACCAAATGACACCTAAAGCAATTAACAATAATTCCTTAAAAATTGAAGGTATAGAACATAATGTACTGATCTTTCTTGATGATTATCAACATGGTAATATCCTCCTTGATTTGATTATCACACACTGTACACACGCTTTAACCGTACTGTACCCCACAAAGATGTACGGCAATTAAATGTAAATAAGAAACTTTTTTTTTTTTTTTGGAGAGATTTTCACTGTACTGCGCGTGCGTTCGCCAGACAGACAGAGAGAGACATAGAGACAGAAAGCGAGAAATCACCCCCCAGGATGGTCATGCCGCAATCCCTTCTCCTCCATTCTCCTCTCGGGATCCTGGGCACGCATGCACATGCGCCCGGCCACCGGGTCCAGGACACGAACCGCGGTCGACTATGTGGGAATCCAGCGACATAGCCATTACGCTAACTGCTGGTTCCCTAAATAAGAAACTATTAACAGTAATTCTTTATTCATTAACTATCCAGTTGGTATTCTAAATTTTAATTTTAATTAATGTGTCATATCTTTTAAAAAATACTTGGTTTAGGGGCTGGCCCTAAAGTCTAGTGGTTTGGGAATCCCCCATGACCAAACCCTGTGTGGATCTCAGTCCCAAGGGCTTGAAAAACATGCTGGGCACATGTGTATGCCCCGAATCCCAATAGGATGGAGAAATGGAAGAAAAAGGATTGTAGCATGACCCCATACCCCAGGGAGAGTGCTTTCTTCCTCCCTCCCTCTCTCGCTGTCTCTCTCTTTCTGGAGAGCTCAAGCACCCTCTGGCAATTAAACAAAAACTTTGCTTGAATCCTAATTTGAAAAAGTTCTACATATTATAGAATTGGTATGTCTTTTAACTCTCTTTTATTTTTATCTTAAAATTTTATTGTTTTTAAAATGTGATTTAATTTTTGTGTGGCATGTGTGTGTGTGTGTGTGTTTCCACATAGGGTCTCACTATGCTAGTGTTTTGTTTTTGTTTTTGGAGAGGTTTTTGCTATAGGGCACGTGCGTTCTCCAGAAAGACAGAGAGACAGAAAGACAGAAAGTGAGAAATCACTCCCTAGGGGGGATGGCCACGCTGCAATCCCTTCCCCTCCATTCTGCTCTCGGGATCTTGGGCACGCATGCACACGTGCCTGGAGTGAGTTTAAGCCACCGGGTCCGGGACTCCAACCGCAGTAGACTACATGGAAGTCCAGTGACATAGCCATTATGCTATCTGCTGGTCCTGGGTCTCACTATGTTGAAATCTGCTTCAGCCTCCTGAGTAGCTGGGCCTATAGTATGTGCCTCCTTGTTGACTTTTCAGGGTAGGCCAGAATTTAAACGTAGGTCTCCCATGTGGCTTCAGCCTGCCACACAGAAGCATTTGGAATGTTCCACCAGGGCTGGGCTTTAACTCTCCTTTAAGATGTAACCCATCCATTTCTCTCTTTTTTTTTTTTCCTTGTAATTTCTTTGTTGAAGAAACTGGGTTATTATTATTATTATTATTATTATTATTATTTTA
>NW_006205672.1:2781695-2798981 GCF_000334495.1 Tupaia belangeri chinensis
AAGCCTTGTTTTCGGCTTCAGCTTGTTGGCCCAGAGGCCACACGACCGCGCCGGAGAGGGGGGGGGGCACGGCGGCACCTGCCACCGCCTTGGCGCGGGTCCCGGGGGGGACGTGCTGAGCCCGGGAGGGCCCGCGCAAGTCCCGCCGCCGGTCGCAGCCATGGCCCGGGGCCCCAGGGGCGCAGGCCTGGGTTATTATTTTTACAGTAGTGATCCAGTCTGTATTTTGTCAATTACTTCTGTGTAATGTAGTTTATCATGATCCTCTGTCACTGGTATTTTCTGTAAATTAGTTAGAGGCTTGGTTAGATATAGGTTTACCTTTTCACTTCCTGGCAAGACTGAGTCATACTTTTTATTTTTCCTATCAGTAGACACAGAATGTTTAGCTGCTTTTTTGTTTGTTTGTTTGTGATAATTACAACTATCAATGCTCAGGGCTTAGACCATTAATTCCTTAGAGATTGTAAAGTGACTATATTCTATCACCCTTCCTTCATGTAATTAGCTAGAATACTTCAAAAAAAGGAAAAGACATATATTAACAGGTGACAATATAAATGTAGGGCTTCTTTTTGGTGTAAACATAAAAGGATATGTGTGTATGATATTAAATAAACATTTTTCTGGATTTTCATGTAACAAATCTAACAATAATGCCTACTTTTTAAGAAGAATTATTTATTTATTATTATTTTTAAAAATTGCTGTAAGATACATGAACTCACCAGAGAGAGACGGAGGGAGAGAGAGAGAGTGAGAAAGCAAGTCACTAGGTCCGAGACTCAAACCATGGTCAGCCCTGTGGGAGTTAGAAACCTTAACCGCCACACCACTTGTTGGCCCAATAATGACTACTCTTAAGGCAAAGAATTTGGTTGGGCGAGAAGGAGGCTTTCACTTTTTCCTTTGTATCTTTCAGTACTGTTTGAATTTATGATCAATGTGCACTTAAAAACATTGTCAGCAGAGGTTATGTGGGTGTGGAATGATTGGTTATTAAAAACAAAACAAAACCAAACCCTAGTGCTGCAAGAATATTTTTGGTAAAAATAATTTATTTAGAAATATCTGTCCTAGCTCCTGGCACCCGGTAGACGCTCAACACATCTTAGTTAATTCTGAAAAACAGTTTAACATTTTTTCAAGAATACAAACAGCAACCAACTTAAACGAACAGCAGCATCATAAAAACCTACAAAAGTCCTGGTTTTGTGGACTGACCTATACGTCTGGGACTCCACTATCCTTAATCTGAATTGAAAAGTAACCACTTGCCTTTTTTGAGAGGTTTTTGCCATAGGGCGCATGTGCTCGCCAGACAGACAGAGAGAGACAGAGAGATAGAAAGCGAGAAATCACCCCCCCGGGGGGATGGCCACGCCGCAATCCCTTCCCCTCCATTCTCTCGGGATCTTGGACACACACGCACACACGTCCGGTGTGAGTTTAAGCCACCAGGTACAGGACTTGAACTGCGGTTGACTACGTGGGAGTCCAGCGACATAGCCATTACGCTAACTGCTGGTCCCACCACTTGCCATTTTTGGTTTGAATTGTGGCATGGTGGTTAAGGCGCTGGATACTCCCACATGGCTGACCAAAGTTCGAGTCTGAGGACCTGGTGGCTTGCTTTCTCATTTTTCCTCTCCCCCCTCTCTCTCCCCCCGCCCCCCTCTCTCTGTGTCTTTCTTTGGTCAAATTAAAACCCCCCTCTCTCTGTGTCTTTCTTTGGCCAAATTAAAATAAATGAGTGAATAAGTAAAATTAAATTAAAAAAAATTCTTTTTTTAAAAAAGTAACCACTTAAGAAACCAGCAAGCGGTGTGGTGGTTAAGGCGCTGGACTCCCATGTGACCCACTGAGATTTAAGTCTTGGACCTGGTGGCTTGAAAATCACTCCAGGCACGTGTGTACATGTGCCCGGGTGCATGTATGCGCATGCCCAAAATTTCAGGTGGAGAATGGAGAAGGGATTGTGGAATGACCATACCCACTGAGGGATGACTTCTTGCTTTCTCTCTCTCTGTGTCTCCAACGAGCACACACACCTTATAGCGAAAAATCTCTCACAAAAAGAAGTAAGCACTTAAAATTGTGAACACCTACTTTGCAGGAGGCATTGTCCAGAGGGCTTTTCCTGACTAGTCAGTTTCACCATTGGGTGCTTTGTCAGAGCTGTGGACATCAGACAGGCCAGGAGAGCCCAGCAGGCTCTTAAAGGAAGATGGGGTCATGGAAGGATATAAACTCAGACAGCAATGAGAGTTGATAGAGTGGGCCAGGAGATTCATGCAGGTTCTTGAGCAAGTTAACAGCAATATTTCCGGAAGGTTATTCTGACTTCTATATCTGTATTCTGACTGAGCCGTGCAGGGTAGATTGAGGAGGGAGAATACAGGAAACTAGAAACCAGTGAGGAGCCCGTTGCAACCCATAATGAGGTTTTAGACCAGAATAGAAACAGCAGGAAGAGAGAAGATAAAAACTGTGTCTCAAATGGAGGAGGCAAAAGAACTACATTAGTTTTCTATTGCTGTTTAACAAATCATACTTTCAGTGGCTTAGGACAATGCTCATTTATTATTATTATTATTTTAGGTTTTTGCCATAGGGTGTGTGTACTTGCTGGATAGACAAAGAGACAGTGAGAGGGAAAGTGAGAAATCACCCCCATTCCCGGGGGCAGGGAGAATGGCCATGACACAATCCTTTCTTCTCCATCCTCCTCCTGGGATTTTGGGCAAATATGCACATTGCCTGACATGAATTTCAAGTCACCAGATCTGGGACTTGAACCATGGTTGACCAGGTGGGAGTCCGGTGTCCTAATCATTATGCTACCTACTGGCCCCAGTACTAATTTATTACCTCATAGTTTCTAGTGGCCTGGGCATGGCATAGTTGGATTCTTTCTTTTTCTTTCCTTTGAGTAGAGGGCCCGTGCTCCAGCTGGAGGTGTGCGTGTGTTTGTGTGTGTGTGTTTGCGTGTAGGGGATACCCCCCATGGGGAAAGATCATGCTGAAATCCCTCCTACTCCATCTTTCCCTCCTGTTGGGATTTTGGTCACTTATTCACATGTGCCCAATGTGTTTCTCAAGACACTGTGTTGGAACTCCAAGGGTGGTTGACCATGTGGGATCTAGTTTCACTTAACCACAGGACATGGAGCCAGCCAGGCAGAGTTGGATTCTTTGTTCAGAGTCTCACAGCACTAAGTTTAAAGTCAAACAGGCTTGGGGCCAGCAGATATTGTAGTGGTTATGTCACTGGACTCCTACATGGTTGACTGCGGTTCAAGTACTGGACCCAGTGGCTTGAAACTCACACCAGGCACATGGGTGTTAGTGACCAAGATCCTAGGAGGAGAATGGAGGAGAAGGGATTGTGGTGTGACCATACCCTCTGGGGGGTGATTTCTCACTTTCTCTCTCACTGTCTCTGTCTGTTTCTCTCCAGCTGGCGTATAAAGTCAAGCACGCTATATTTTCATCTGAAGCCTGGAGTCTTCTTCCAAACTCATTCAGAATTCAGCTCCTTGCAGTTATGGAATTGAGGTGCTTAGCTGTAGAGGTTGTTTCTCTTTACAGGCAGGTCACAGCATGGATGTTAGGTTCCAAATGACAGCTCAAGGGCATCTCTGTTGCTGCAATGATCTAATTCAGGGGAGGTCTGGCACTTCCTTCTCATGTCTCTTTCCTGTTGGAATCTGAGGCACACACATGCACACACCTGGTGTGTTTCTCAAGCTACTAGGGCTGGGATTCAAACCTCTGTCAGCCATGTGGCATATGACTCCTCGAACCACTATGTCATGGGGCTAACTCAATATAACGTCCTGGAAATGACAAAACCATAGAGACAAATAGATTAGTGTTTTCCAGGAGATGTGAGTGGGGTGGGAGTGGGTTGGGAAATATACCAGAGAGTTTTATGGAGGTGATAAAACAGCTTTGTATCTTGACTGCGGTGGTGGTGACATAAATCCATACCTGGAACAAGACGGCACAAAACCATGCATGTATACAAACACATACAATTGAGTAACGACTAAAAAAGCTATGACAAATCAATTAAGGTGTGCAGATGTGCTTACAGCAAGGTACCAGTGTCAATTTTCCTGGTTTAGATTCTGTACTACAGCTACGTGGGACGTCACCATTGGGGAAATCTGAGAGAAGCAAGTGTCCATGTGAATCTTGGTATATTTCTGCAACTTCCCGTGAATCTATTAGTACTTCAAAATGAAAAGTTAAAAAAGCTACAGAACATACTTTACTATTAATAAATGCAGAGGTTAAAAAAATGACACCTTTATTTTTTTCTAATGCTTACATACTCTTTTTTGGTACTGACAATGCTGTAGATACTTTACATATTTCAACTCTTTTTTTTTTTAGAGAGAGAGATTTTTGCTATAGAACATGTGTTCTCTCCAGAGACATGGAGAGATATATAGAGAGAAAATGAGAAATTACCCCCTCCAAGGGGGATAGTCACGCTGCAGTCCTTTGTCCATTCTCCTCCTGGGATTTTAGGCATGCACACACACGTACCTGGCATGAGTTTCAAGTCACCAGGTCTAGGACTCAAACTGTGGTCAGCCATGTGGGAGTCCAGCACCTTAACCACTATGCCATCTGCTGGTTCCTGTATCAGCTCATTTTATCCTTACAACAAATCTCTATAAAGAGGTTGTACCATTATTTCCATTTACAGATTGAAAGACGGAATCACAGAGATTAAGTAAATTGTCTATGGATAGTAAGTGGCAAAATCAGGATTCAAATCCAGAGCCTCCCTTTAGTCACAGTACTACACTACACGCAGCATTTATAGTAGTTAAAAAGATAAGATATAGGAGCCGGCAGGTGGTGTGGTGGATAAGGTGCTGGATTCCCACATGGCTGACCATGGTTTGAGACCCGGGGTTTGAGGGCTTGAAAATCATGCTGGGCATGTGTGCATGCTTGCCCCAAATCTCAAGAGGAGCATGGAGAAGACATTTCAGCCTGATCATCCCCTCTGCGCGGGTTGGCAAAAACAAAACAAAAACAAAAAAGAACAACAAAACAGAAGAGAAATAACTGACAATGCTAAAATTCTATCAGTTTTATGGAAAAAAAAAATCATCCTACCCCAATTAGCCTAACAGTTACTCTTCTTTCTTTAAAAAAAGATTTAGTTATTTGTTATTTTTTAATTTGACCACAGAGAGAGAGAGAGAGAGAGAGAGAGAGAGAGAGAAGGCAATCAATTACTCTAACTAAACCAGGTTTATTGACTTGTTGCAATGAGAAGTAGCATGCAAAAGAAAAGTTATCAGAAGCTGTCAGGGAAGCTCAAAGCAAAGCAGGGCTGCGAGAAAGGGCAAACTTAAGCCAAGGAACCTCGGTTGGCCTCGGATAACTGGGTCCCAGCAGTCCCCGCCGCGCGTCGGGATCTGGATCCGGTGCAGAGAGCCTTCGTCCTGGATGCCGGGACTGCGTCAGAAAGGGGGCCGCTTGGAAACCACGACCCGCTTCGGGGTCGGTGTCTCTATGTAGCAGAGCAGCTCCCTCACTGCGGATCTACTGAGTCAGTCCTTGACACAAAGGTTTGTAAAAGAAGAAAGAAACAAACAAAAACAGGTAACAGCAGTTAGCGTAATGGCTGTGTCGCTGGACTCCCACGTAGTCGACCGCGGTTGGAGTCCCGGACCCGGTGGCTCAAATTCACGCTGGGCGTGCGTGCCCAAGATCCCCAGAGGAGAATGGAGGAGAAGGGATTGCGGTGTGGCTATCCCCGCGCCGGTGGTGGTGGAGGTGGTGATTTCTCAGAAAAAACCCCTAAAAAAAAAAAAAAAGAATGATTAAACGAAAAAAAGACTAACAAAAGAAGAAAGTAGATAAAAGAGATGAATGAAAAAATAGAGAAGAAAAAAGAGAAAAAAGGGACTGGACTTTGAAGTGGATCTAGGTCCTGTTTCCTTGAAAACCACAAAGTTAAAATAACAGTACAATATTATGTTCAGAAACTCTTTATTCGAAGTTTTACACCTAGATTGAAAATGAAGGCTGCTTGGCAACCAGCAGTTAGCGTAATGGCTATGTCGCTGGACTCCCACATAGTCGACTGCGGTTCAAGTCCCGGACCCGGTGGCTTAAAACTCACGCTGGGCGCGTGTGCATGTGTGCCCAAGATCCCGAGAGGAGAATGCAGGAGAAGGGATTGTGGCATGGCCATCCCCCCTGGGGGGTGATTTCTCACTTTCTGTCTCTCTGTCTCTGTCTGTCTTTCTGGCGAGCACACGCACCCTATAGCAAAAACCTCTCAAAAAAAAAATAAACAAAAAGAAGGCTGCTTCTCTCTGTCAAAGTAATTTACGTGAGAGGGGGCTGCATCATTCTTGCTGCTATAATTTGAAGCAGCAAAAGTTCTGATTGTCCGTGATTTTTAGGGAATGTTTCTTGGCAAATAAGAAAGAGTGGTCAAGGGGCCAGCAAGTGGCGTGGTGGTTAAGACGCTGAACTCCAATGCAGTCAACCGCAGTTCAAGTCCTGAACCGGCTGCTTGAAACTCATGCTGGGTACATGTGCATCCCCAAAATCCTGAGAGGAGAATGGGAGAGAAGGGAATGAAGTGTGGCCATCTCCCTTGGGGGGGGGGTAATTTCTTGCTTTTTATTTCTCTATCTTTCTCTATCTCTCTAGAGAGTACACGTACACTACAGTAAAAAAATCTCTCTCAAAAACAGAGTGGTCACTCCAAGCAGGGAGTGCCACCCTTTATATTAGAGTTTCCTGTTAATTCCTAATCTCTGTTAGTCCAGTTTTGTTGTTGTTGTTGTTTTAGATTTTTGCTATAGGGTGGGTGTGCTCGCCAGAGAGACCGAGAGAGACAGAAAGAGAGAAATCACTCCCTCCCTGGGGGGATGTTCAGCCTGCAATTGCTTCTCCTCCAGTCTCCTCTTGGGATTTTGGGTTTGCATGCACAAGTGCCTGGCGTGAGTTTTAAGCTGCTGGGTCTGGGACTCCAACTGCCATCAGCTATGTGGGAGTTCAGCAATGTAATACCATATGCTGGTCTCAAGTCCAGCACAGATTTTTCTCAGTCCTAGCTAACATCTGCTTTCTCAAAATACATGACAGTGGTATCGTGTTTTATATCTTATCCTAACATTTTAAAAAATTATTTTATTTAACTTTATTTATATTATCATTATTTGTTTTTTTAATTCGACCAGAGAAAGAAAGTGAGAAATCAAGCTGCTAGGTCTGAGACTCTAACCCCAGTCAGCCATGTGGGAGTCCAGTGTCTTTAACCACTGTGCCACCACACCACCTCTTATTCTATTTCTTTTCCTCTCCTCATCCATATTTGAAAATTGACCTTTTCTTTTCAACTCCCATAGGATCCAGCCTGCATCTTTACCATCCCCTTGTGATGTGAACACTCAGTCTGTTGGTTCTAAGTGCTGGGCTATATTTCATGATGTGCAGGTACTATGTTTTATCATCCCTCTTCCAGCAATGGACACTCAGATTTGTGTCAGTTCTTTTTCTTTTTTTTTGAGAGAGGTTTTTGCTATAGGCACTTGCCAGAAAGACAGAGAGAGACAGAAAGCGAGAAATCACCCCCCAGGGGAGATGGCCACACCGCAATCTCTTCTCCTCCATTCTCCTCTCTAGATCTTGGGCACGCACACACACGCACCTGGCGTGAATTTAAGCCACCGGGTCCGGGACTCAAACCACAGTCGACTATATGGGAGTCCAGGAACAAAACCATTACACCATCTGCTGGTCTCCCTGTGTCAATTCTTTATCACCACAAAAAGATCCTCATTGTTTGTTTGTGTTCCTTTATGGATACACACACACACACACACACACACACACACACACACACACACAATTGCTTTTGGATAAAAATGTAGGAACAGATTGCTCATCTCTAGGGGTTTTATTCATATTTTTTCTAAATTATTTTTTTTAATTGCCAGAGGACGTGTATGCTTGGCAGAGAGAGAGAGAGAGAGAGAGAGAGAGAGAGAGAAAGCACCTCCTAAAAGAGTCATGCTACAATCCTTTTCCTCCATTTCTCCATCCCATCAGGATTTGGGGCATGCTTACATACCCACCTGGTGTGATTTTTCAGGCCACCGAGGCTGGGAGTCTAGCCGTGTTTGGCCACGTGAGATTTGACTCCCTCAGCTGCTGAGCTGTGGGGTCAGTCCTAAAGTTTCTTTTATTTTTTTATTTTTATTTTTTTAACTTGAACTAAGGAATGGCAGGGATCTACCACTAAGGGAGCAGAAATACTCTTAGCCCATACCCAGGCCAATCCCTGGATCATGTCACTTCAAAGGTTTGCCAGACTCTGATGTAAAATAATACTTCATCATTGCTTTCATCTTCATTTTTTGGGTTATTGATGAGTTCGAGTGTCTCTACTTGAGCTTGATAGTTTTTGGATAGTTTTGGATAGTTTCTATGATTTGTTTATAGAGCAAAACATACCCTCTCCCTAGTGGGACATTCAGGGCCCCCTAAACTTGCCCCAGTTGCTAAAAACAAAAACGAAAACTTCCTCTCCTCTTCTTTGTCTGTGCTCTGTGTGGTCCTGCAACAATTCTTTGCTTTTGCTGTCCCCTCTGCCTGGATTATACAGCCCTCCCAAGCCTCCAAACTAATCGTGTCACAGTCCTAAATATTCTTTGGAATGCAACTCAAACATCACCGCCCACAGGAAGCGTTCTATTTACTCAGCTGCGGTTGAACTTTCTCTCCCAGCTTCTGTGAGGCATTTCCCTTCCCCATTCATCATAGGATACCTTCCACTCTAGCCATTGGTGTGGGTGTCCCCTTCCCAACATGGGGTGCACGTGCAAGCTCAGATTCAGAAGGCACATTCAGAGAAATATTAGGACATTAAGAATCAGTGAGATGCTTTTTATTTTCTTCCTGTTTTCTCTCACTGGTGTTTTTCAAACTATAGGTCATAACCCTACGATGGGTTATGAAATTAGTTTACTTGGTAAAGATCACCATTGTCTTTCATTTTGCCCCTCTGTACAGAGCAGAAGATTAAAATATCAGAGTATATCACAAAGAGTAATACCATTTTTGCAAGACTTGTCATTTTTGTGTGAATGGGAGTGTGAGACGATGTGAAATGTGTTCTTCCTCCTATGGATTGAAGTCAGGAGAGACCAGTTCTCTC
Source organism: Tupaia belangeri chinensis (assembly GCF_000334495.1). Classification (NCBI taxonomy): domain Eukaryota; kingdom Metazoa; phylum Chordata; class Mammalia; order Scandentia; family Tupaiidae; genus Tupaia; species Tupaia belangeri. Next base: position 2,790,901 of record NW_006205672.1, read on the forward strand.
GTACTTTATTAAAATAATTAGTATCTATTGCATGCATCACTTTTTCCTCAAGAATTGAATGTGATAACGAAAGTACAGCAAAACGTAAAACCAAGGCTCAGAGTCCACTTTAGCCACTTTTCAGCTGGGTGTCTCATCTTCAGCCCAAATTTCTTTTCTTATCTGGCAAACAGGGGACAGAAAAAGCCATTTATTCTTCCCTGAATTGTAAATTCAAATGAAAGGATGTTAGTGAAAGGCTTTTATGAGTCATAAGACACCTATTCTCATTGCCTGGATCACATAATCTATACGAATCTCTAGATGCTAGTCATCTACAGGTCCGATCATTTGCTCACTGTTTCACATGTGTTTGTCTTATTTCCACAACACGACAATAATGTTCCCAAGGAAAAGATCTGGGATCTGTATCGTTTATCATGACATCGATGGCATTGCTAATGATTGTTAACGCACTGCCATGTTGACACTCTTTAAAGTGTGTGGACTGTATTCGTCTTGTTTTTCCCTGTTTATCTTGGTTTTACAGAGTTATCCTATGGGGTGCGCCATTTATCGTTGCTATTTTACAGATATTGAAATGAAGACCCTGAGCTCCTATTCAACCTCCGTATCTTCTTTCTTCCAGCTCTTCCCGAGTGAGAGTGAAGTCGGCAGCAGTCTGCTACCAGCCCAGATGGTTCGGGTTTTTCCTGATAACGGGGCATCTGGCCGAGGTCCACCTACATCTCCGTGTAGCTGTGAGTTCCCCAAGTGGAGACACAGCCTGCCCCTCTACCCGCGACTCTCAGCGCCACAGGGAGGGTGAGTGATTAGGCAGAGCTGCCAGGCTCAGCTTTATCCTCAGGTGTGACTGGTAGAGGGGCTCTGGCAGTGGAGAGTGCATGGGTGCCTCTGTAAGCAAAGCCAGCCTTTCCCGTGCTTCTCTCACAACACCCATCACTTCTTTGATCCCAAGTGTGTGGGGATTTCTCCCCACCAGCAAGCAAGCAAGCAAGTCCGCAATTCGAGCAAGCAGCAGACAGTAGTTGGTGTCCTTCAATTCAATTAAATTCTGACAACATCTTCCTGGTGACAGTGTCAGATCCCACAGACTGAGGGCTCATTCCTTAAGACTGCCCACCCCTCCTCACCCAGATGCCAGTGGCAAACCCCAGGTTGCCTTACCAGTGCTTCCAATCAACTGGATGCAAGCTGAGGTTTTCATGACTCTCTCCCCTTCTCGGTTTCAATTAATTTGCTGGAGTGGCTCACAGAATGCAGGGAAACACGTTCTCGGTTCAATCTAAAGGATGTCCTGAAGGATACATGAAGGGAGCAGAGGGCAAGGCAGTGGAAGTGATACTGTTCCCATGCCTTCTCCAGGCACGCCTCCTCTAGGAACAAACAGGTGTTCAGCTCTCCAAAAATTCTGCAGACCCTATGCTTTTAGGTTTTTCATTTTTTTTGGGGGGGGGAGGTTTTTGCTATAGGGCATGTGCACTCGCCAGACAGACAGAGAGAGGCAGAGAGATAGAAAACTAGAAATCACCCCCCAGAGGGGATGGCCACATCACAATCCCTTCTCCTCCATTCTCCTCTCGAGATCTTGGGCATGGATGCACATGCGCCTGGCATGAGTTTATGCCACTGGGTCTAGGACTCGAACTGCAGTAGACTACATGGGAGTTCAGCGATATAGCCATTATGCTAACTGCTGGTCCCATGGGTTTTTCATTTTTAAAATGGTTATTTTTTTATTTTTAAAATTATTACTCTGAGGTAGACTGGAACCAGCAGTTAGAATAATGGCTATGTCGCTGGATTCCCATGTAGTCGACCACGGTTCGCGTCCCAGACCCGGTGGCTTAAAACTCATGCCGGGCGTGTGTGCGTGCGTGCCCAAGATCCCGAGAGGAGAATGGAGGAGAAGGGATTGTGGCGTGACCATCCCCCCTGGGGGGTGATTTCTTGCTTTCTGTCTCTATGTCTCTCTCTGTCTGTCTGGCGAGCACACGCGCCCTATAGCGAAAATCTCTCCAAAAAAAAAAAAGAAAATTATTACTCTGATGTAGAAAAACAAGGCTGCCCAACTTATCGCAGCCTGATGACAATCCTCCCTAGCCAGCCTTGACTGAGGAGGAGGACACCCCACAGCTCCAGGGGATAGAGGATGATTCTTCTGTGTTTTTATTTGTTTTTAGGAGATTTTTGCTATAGGGCATGTGTGTCACTGGAGAGACAGAAAGAGATAGTGATACAGAGAGAAATCACCCCCACCCCCTTGTGGAGAGCTGCCAATCTGAAAACATGTGATTAAAACATGTGGCCCATCTAACAGTAGGGGCACTCTTGATGTCCTCTTAGGGGTCACAAGACAGTCAAGTCAGTCAGAGGTGTATAGCAGGCCACGGTCAATCAGAGACCTCTGTCAGGCAACCCCAGGCCACGCAGGACTAGGTCTCAGCCCCACGTTGGGCACCACGTTGCCGGGACCAGCTCAGCATAACACGTTTCTCTGAGTGGGGGAGGCTGTGGATTCGAAATAGACACAATAACAACACACACAAAGACAAGTGAGGATCGAGTAGGCACAGCTTCTCTGATGGAGAAGTTGCAACCAAAACCAGTCTCAAATTTATTCTTTTATAGGGCAGAAAATGGGGGAAGGGGAAAATGGGATGCAAAAGGAATGGGGAAAAAGAAAGTGGAATGCAAAGAGAATAAGGGAGGAGAAATCAAAATGCAAAGCCAGTTATTTTTAAATGTAAATCGTCTGAAAATGTAAAAATGACCAGCGCCATATAATTTCTCTAATCTTTTTAGGGGGACAATCTAATAAACACATGTGACTTTCTTAAGCCCGATACTGGGCTGTATCAGGGTATTGGGTATCAACAACAACAAAAGACAACCATTAGAAACAGGCAAATGCTGCTTTTGTATGTAAATACTTCTCAATAGCCCTGCTAGAATAGCTTACAGAAGCACATTTCTGCATGTGTCTGTAGGCCACATGTTTTAATCACATGTTTTCAAATTGGCAGCTCTCCACACCCCCTGGGATGGCCACACCATAATTCTTCCTCCTTCAGTGTCCTCTTGGGACGTTGGACACATGCACCTGGAGTGAGTTTCAAGTCACCAGGTCTGGGACTCGAAGAGTGGTCAACCATGTGGGAGAGAGGCCAGTGCCCTAACCACCACACCACCTGCTGTTCCCCCCTTTGTGTTTTTTATGGAAACTTTCTCACACAGATGTGAAATGTTATTAGACCAAGTAGGGAAATCCAGCAAGCCTGTTGGTTCAAATTCTTGGCCTCCTATGCAGCACTCCTTCCTGCTGGATATGAGATAGAACACCTTGGAATGAATGTCTCAAAGTTTAGGGAAGACTGAGGTTTCTTTTTCTTTTCTTTTTTTTTTTTTTTTGAGAGGTTTTTCTTATAGGGCTCATGCACTCGCCAGAAAGGCAGAGAGAGACAGACAGAAAGCGAGAAATCACTCCCTGGGGTGAGGGGGGATGGCCACACTGCAATTCCTTCTCCTCCATTCTCCTCTTGGGATCTTGGGCACGCATGTACACGCGCCTGATGTGAGTTTAAGCCACCAGGTCTGGGACTCGAACCGTGGTTGACTACATGGGAGTCCAGCGACATAGCGATTATGCCAACTGCTGGTCCAAGACTGGGGTTTCTAAAACTTGTAATGGATTTAGTTTCTACAGTCTGTCCAGGGAGAAAGAGAAGGTCATACTTACACTTTCATCTCTTTGAATCATCTCTTCTGCTTCAGGAACCAAAGATGAAACACCAAGTGCTTATAAGGTAGGAACCATGGACAAAACACAAAACATACATAATATCTCACAATAGCACAGTACCTGAAGGGGGAGACCAGAAGTCTGAACCTCCTTCCAGAGAGCCTTCCCAGGAAACTTAGAATTCAAGATGGAATAGTGGGGGTAATTAAGGATCTTGATACAAAATCATCCTAGATTTGGGGTGGGCCTTAAATTCAATGGCTAGTATCTGTATAAGGGAAAGGGGAGGGAAATTTGGGCAAACAGAGACACAGGGAAGAGGTCCATGAGAAAGTAGAGACAGAGACTAGGGTCAGGTCACACTAGTCATCGAATGGCAGGAGTTACTTAAGGTGAAAAAAGCAACAAAGGATTCTCCCCTAGAGCCTTTGTAGGAAGCATAGTGCCTTGATTTCAGGTTTTAGTCTCCAGAACTGTTAAAGAATGAATTGATGGGGGCCAGCAAGAGGTGTAGTGGTTAAAGCCTGGACTCCTACATGGCCAACTGTGGTTCAAGGTTCGGACCTGGTGGCTTGAAACTCATGCCAGGTGTGTGTGTGTGCGTGCACGCGTTTCTTGCTTTCTCTCTCTCTGTCTTTCTGATGAGCGCACGCGCCCTATAGCAAAAACCCGAGAGGAGAATGGAGGAGGAATTGCGGCACAGCCATCCCTCCTGGTGGGTGACTTCTCACTTTCCCTCTCTCTGTTTCCAGCAAGCTTGTGCCCTATAGCAAAAATCTCTCTCTCAAAAGAAAAAAGAATGAATTGATGTTGTTTTAGGTCACCAAATTTGTGGTAATTTGTTATAGCAGCCCAGCCGTAATCTGGGTGTTGGCTTTCCTCAAGAGCAAACTGAGCTTCCATGGCTGCTCAGCCCATGGTGAAGCAAGAAAAATTCCTGCCTGAACAGGCTTAGGAACCCTACAGAGGTCCATGGCAAGGATAGACCAACAACTATCTTGTCCAGGAGAATTCAGTCCCACTTGCAAAGATAGCAGATGCCTTGAGAAACTCAACTGAGTCAGTCAGGGAGGCCAGTCGGGCCCATGAAGGAGATAGTCTGCAGCAAGGAGAGGTTCCCTGTGGGATCCCCCTTAGTCTGCCATTCTTGACCTTTTATTCTCTCTGCTAATGCCACTTTCCTTCCCTGTGCACTCCCTATGAGTACATTTTATACTCTGCTTCTAATTGCATTCATATCTCCTTCCCCATGTAGAAAGAATCTTGGTTTTTGTGAGCATTAAGAATAATGTATTAAGGGGACCAGCAGATGGCGTAATAGCTACGTCTCTGGACTCCCATGTAGTCGAACATGGTTCGAGTTCCAGACCCAGTGGCTTAAATGCACACTGGGCATGTGTGCATGTGTGCCCAGGATTCCAAGAGGAAAATGGATAAAAAGGGATTGTGGTGTGGCCATTCTCCCTGGGGGGGTAATTTCTCACTTTCTGTCTGTCTGTCTCTCTTTGTCTTTCTGAAGAGCACACACACCCTATAGCAAAAACCTCTCAGAAAATAAAAGAAAAAAGAATAGTGTATTAATTTCCTACTGCTGCTTTAAGAGAAAGTATCATGAAGCTAGGTTTAAGAAAAAAAGAAAAAAACCCACACATTTATTCTCACAGTTCTGGAGAGCAGAAGCCCAAAATGAGTCTTAAGGGGCTAAAGTAAGTGTGTATGAACTGCATCTTTTTGGTTTCAAAAGCAATTTCTTCTCCCTTTGTTCTCCACCAAAATGAAATCTGCCATGGTTTCCTAGCACCTCAGGCCAGAAGCTCCTTCCTCTTGTAGTCTCTAAATGCCTAAATGACCAAATCTTATTCAGTCTGCTTCCTACAATTCCCTTCTATCCATCACTTCGTTTCTGTCCATTCCTAGCACTGCTTTAGCTGAGGCCAACATCAGCTCTGATCAAAGGACCCAAAGTCCAATTAGTACCAGCTCTGTGGCAGACTTTGCCAAGCTGGACATAATTAGAATTTTCAAGAGAATAAAAGTTACATTTTGCTTGATTTTCTTTTCTTTTGAACAAATCTAAAAGTGGAGAACTCTTCCTATAACTGAAGTGGTTAGGTTGTGATATTGCCATTTAAAAATGTGGTACAATTTTGTCTCAGTTTCTTAAACCAACAAAGACATTCCAAAAACTTTCTACTAGGCCTATGAAATTTGACCCTTACAGGATAATGGCAGAAAGGTCAAGTTTGTCCTGTCACCAAAAATGTGTCAGAGCTATCATTAAACTGCCTGTGTTAGTTTGGGAGGCCCAAAGGCACTGGAGAATTCCTCACAGTCCTCCCTGACCACACTCGCAGTGAGAAAGCAGCAGTTTCTGTTGCCCTGGCCTTCTGGGGCAAAGCTCCAAGATGGCAGTGTAGGAAAGGTAGCAGTGTCCTGCCAACCCTGACCATCACCTGGTCAGATTGGCTGAACTTCCTCAGAAAGTGAGTGCACATACACCTTTAGTTTTGTTTTGTTTTTCCATAATAATTGAATGCCAGAGTGGGTAACTTATAAAGTATAAGGGTTTATTTGGCTCACAATTCTGGTGGCCCAAGGTTGAGGGGCCATGTCTAGTGAGAGCCTTCTTGCTTGTGGGGGCTTTCTGCAGAGTCGTGTGGTAGCATAAAGCATTACATGGGGCATGGCAAGAGTGTGCGTGTCTCTCTCCTTCCTCTATAAAGCCACCAGTATTCAACCATGGGTCCCAACCTGATGACCTTACTGTTCAAAGACCCAACCTCTTAATACCATAGTTACATTACGTTTCCACCCTTTTAATACTATACAATAGCAACCAAATATCAAAACGCGTTTTGGGGAAGTACATTCAATCCACAGCATACTGTGTGTTATTTCCTTGCAGAAATAAGGGGCAGGGGGTTCAGTTGGGCTGAGTGGAGAATTCATGGACTTCTTCCATGGTCGAGGCCTGGAGCCTAGTTGTGTAGCCACCCTGGAAGAGAGAATATGAGGCAGACAAGGCCCCATCCTCAATGGGGCTCACTTTTAATGGGAAACAGGAAAGCCCCATCAGGAAGGGCCTCCTCTACTGACCCACACAAGCCAAGAGACCAGGCCCTAGACTACCCATTTCCCTACCCTCTCTGCCTTCTTTCATGGTGTTCCTTCTGGCACCCTGCAGTTATTGAGTTTGGGGAGTGAGTGCTCTACTGTCATAACAGGAGAGACAGAAGTGGACAGAAAATTAAGAAGAGTGAAGGCAGGACATATCCAGCCCCACTAAGGTAGGGATACTTAAACTGCCACAGCTGTGACACCCACAGGGTATCATCAAATCATAGGGCATGGTCTATATTTTCTGTGTCCTAATCTTTTATAAGGGTCAGTCATACTGGGTGAGGGACCATATTTTAACTTTCTGCATACCTCTTTAAAATTTCTGTCTCCTAATAGTCACATTGTGAGGCACTGAGGATACGGCTTCAACCTATGAATTTGGAAGTAGGGGCATAACAAAATCCAGCTCATATCAGCATCTATTCTGAAAATCCTGGAAACTGGGACTGAAACATGGGAACCTCTGGTCAGTAGCCACAACCCATTTTTCGATGTTCCTTTAGAAAAAGTGCAAAAAACTTTCAAAGTATTTGTCTCAATTTATACCTTACTTTGAATTCTCACCAGTCTTGTAATGCTTTCATCTATCAACTGTGCTCAGGCAAAACAAGCGCCGGCCTCTTCCAGGTGCAGAAAAGGGCTAAGCAAGATTGAGTCTGGAGTACTGTACACCCATCTGATCAGCCTACTCTGGTAGAAACAGGCTCAGCCCTAACTATAAGAGCCCAGGAGTTTCAGGCTTCCACTCACATGATACAGGAATAGTCTCTGATCCGCTGTCAAGGCTGTGTCCTACAACTCCTAGGACAACAGATATGGGCAGGAGGGGAGGGACACAATCTGACTTTAATCGTTTCAGTGTTGCTCAGTAACTTGAACTGAGAGCCTTGAACTGGATAACTTCTCAGACACCTGCAGTTGTCTCAGCTCCGATCGCCTTCCTCTAAGTATAAACTGTAGACACCAGTAGAAAATCATACAGCAAACACAAGATCCTAAAAATGGCTTTACTTGTGACCTTTAAGTCCAGGGTCATTCGTGCGTCATAACCCGAGTGCAGGACGCCCCCTAGCGACTCCTTGCGGTCTCGGGTCACTGGGTCTCCGACATCCTCCCTCCACCGCCACACAAGAAAGCTTGCAATCCTGGGCGGCGATCGAGAACGAGACTTGCAAGAGCCCGAACGCGGAAGTGCGCCCAGACGGAAGTGGGCAGAGCA
>NW_006205672.1:2801402-2811335 GCF_000334495.1 Tupaia belangeri chinensis
ACCGCCGCGCGGGCCCCCACTCGCTCGGCGTAGTTGCCCTTGCGCAGCAGGCGGTGCACTCGCCCCACCGGGAACTGCAGGCCGGCGCGGGAAGAGCGCGACTTGGCCTTGGCGCGGGCCTTGCCTCCTTGCTTGCCGCGACCAGACATGACAGCACCTAGCCTGAACCGACCAGCTCCTCCTTGGCTACCGAGGAAATCGCTCCAAACGCCGCCGCTTCACCCCTTTATAGGCAGAACGGGGATCGCCCACGGAGCGCTCTGATTGGCCGCAGCATAGCTTTGTCTTGAAGACCAATGGGGTCGCTCGGCCAGGATCCGCTCATTTGCATAATCTCGGCTCCCTCGCCTTGGCGCCGCCGAAAACTCGCGAATCACAACGCGCCGTCCGCGGAGCCTTCATTTGCATACAGCCTCTATAAGTACCGAGTCCCTTCCGGTAGGCCCCCTGTCCTTCTGCCGCGCTCGCGTCCCGGGTCGGTTTTTTTTGCAGCTCCTGCCACTCGCGCTCCTCGCCATGCCCGAGCCGGCCAAGTCCGCTCCGGCTCCCAAGAAGGGCTCCAAGAAGGCCGTCACCAAGGCCCAGAAGAAAGACGGCAAGAAGCGCAAGCGCAGCCGCAAGGAGAGCTACTCCATCTACGTGTACAAGGTGCTCAAGCAGGTCCACCCCGACACGGGCATCTCGTCCAAGGCCATGGGCATCATGAACTCGTTCGTCAACGACATCTTCGAGCGCATCGCCGGCGAGGCGTCCCGCCTGGCGCATTACAACAAGCGCTCGACCATCACGTCCCGCGAGATCCAGACGGCCGTGCGCCTGCTGCTGCCCGGCGAGCTGGCCAAGCACGCCGTGTCCGAGGGCACCAAGGCGGTCACCAAGTACACCAGCTCCAAGTGAGCTCCTCCCGGGACGCCGCGCTCGCTTCCGCGCGGGTCGCCGGCAGCTTCACTCCAAAGGCTCTTTTCAGAGCCACCCACTCTATCACTGAAAGAAGCCGTGCTGGTTCTGTCTAAATGTGTCGTCCCTTTTTGAGTTATTGCTCCTCTTCGTTTTACATTAAAGGTGTATTAAGTTTGGGTATTCAATTCTACAGATAGTGTCAGTGTCGATAAGGTTAAGAGTTATACGTTGTAGAACTGTTGGGACCTGATTGAGATTTTTGTTTTCCTCGTGAGTGCTAGCCTCATCTGTTTATAGTGTAATGCGTAAGTTTGCTGAGTAAGGAAGCAAAGTTAAGGCAGTCATTCAACTTTAACATTCTGTATTCTTTTGGCACGTCTTGTGTTCACTAGAGTACCTGGCTATCCTATTACGTGGAGATTACCCGATAACGGAGGTAGGCGTTTTATTTTTGAGGTATTAACTGGGTGGGTGGTGGGGTTGTAATAAGGACAGCACTGGAATCACATACGGTTTGGGGCAGTGAGGAAGATCCAGAGTTCTATTTTGGAATTTGAGAAGCTATTTGATCTTCATGTGGATTTATGGAGTCGGTAGTTTCAGAGCTGCATGTAGGGCTTAGCAAAATCAAACATGCCTATAAGGACTCACTACCTCTTAACACAGACAGCAGTGGAAATAAGGGGGATCGCCTTAAAGTATTCCTCTAGACTTGTTTCTTACGTGTTTGTCACAGTATAATTTAGTAGTTGATAGTCCTATGTTATGTTTGTTAGTGTTTCTGTAGTACTTATTTTTCGAATTCTGATTCTACTAGAGTATTGACCTATGTATTTCCCAGAAAGCATATTTAAACCACAATGGTTAGCGTTGGCCTGATTGGTTTGAATATTGTCCTAACTGCATTACCACTGTGACTGGTTCATGAATTTAGACCAATCTGTGTTTTAACTTTTCAGAAGTTGAACTGAATGTGTAGTGTAGAATACTGGTGGGGTGTGTGTGTGTGTGTGTGTGTGTGTGTGTGTGGGTGGTGTGAAAGAGTTGATTTCTTTCAAGAGGCCGTGGCAGGAGGTGATGGTATGAGGGTGAGAAGGCGGGAAAGACTACAGACAGACATAGAAGGGCTCAATGTGGGAAACAGAACCCAGCCCGTCATGGAGTTCCAGTAACGCTCTGAGCCTGGCTGTACCTTCTGACTACCAAGTAAGCGAGTTAGTCTGACATATAATTTTTTTTTTTTTTTTAAGTTTTTGCTGTAGGGCGCATGTGCTCGCCAGAAAGACAGTGTGACAGACAAAAAGGGAGAAATCACCACCCAGGGGGGGATGGCCACACCGCAACCTCTTCTCCATTCTTCTCAGGATCTTGGGACTGCACGCACATGCGCCTGGCATGAGTTTAAGCCACCAGGTGTGGGACTTGAACCATGGTCGACTACATGGGAGCCCAGTGACAGCCATTACGCTAACTTCTGGTCCCCTGACATACTCTTCTTAAGTCAGCCAGAATATTAATGTATTTTAGCAATAATAACAATTTCCCAGAATAAAGTAAAAGGTGATAGACCTTTCATATCGAAAGTCAAAGAAAAATAGGACCAATGAAAGGAAGATAGCTGCTCTCCAAGCACATGTTTGGAGCAAATGCCCAAGTGTTAAAGTCAGTATTTGACCAAGGCCAAAGATCAGTGTTAACGATCACCAAAGAAATGTCTAAGATTAAGAAAATTAAATTTTTGAAATTTTACTTAATTCTATTAAAAATTTGAGCATTATTATTGGTTCTTAGTAGTTTGCCATATGAAGTACCACAAACCAGATGGCTTAAAACAGTTTATTCTCTCATAGACCTGGAAGCTAGAAATCCAAAAACAAAATATTGGCAGGACCAGGCTCACTCCAAAGCCACTGTGGAATTGGAGGAGGAGTGGTGTCCTTAACCTTTCAGTGTCTGGTAGCTTAAGTCCAATCCCTGCTTTAGTCCTCTTTCTGTGTGTCTTTATGTCTTCTTATAAGAATACCAGTCATATTGGATTAGGGTCCACCCGAATGACCTTATTTGAATTTGATTATATCTGCTAAGACCCTATTTGTAAATAGGATATAATTCTAAGGCACTAGGAGGGGATTAAAGTTCAGCATATCTTTTAGGGGGACCCAGTTCAAGCTTAGACAGTAGTTAATAATTGTGGTAGACTGAATATGGCTCCCAAATGTGCCCAAATTCTAATCCCCAGAACCTGTGAATATTACCTTATATTCCTAAAGGGACTTTACTGATACGATTCTGTGATTGAAGTAGCCTGGGTTATTTGAGTGGGTCCCACCTGTAACCATGAAAGTCCTTATGAAAAAGAAAGAAGGTGATCAAAAGAGGAAGGAGATGGAAGTAGTGATTTGAAGATGGAGGAAGCAACCATAAACCAAGAAAAATCCCACTATAAACTAGAAGAGGTATGGTGATGAATTCTCTCCTAGAGTTTGTGGAGGGAGCACAACTTTCACTACCTAGTGAAACTTATTTTGTACTTCTGATCTCCAGAATTCTTTTTTTTTTCTTGCAGGTTTTTCCCTATAAGGTGTGTGCGTTCTCCAGAAAGACAGAGAGAGAGACAAAAAGCAAGAAATCACTCCCCAGGGGGGATGGCCACACCACAATCCCTTCTCTGTTCTTTCAGATCTTGGCATGCCCAGCATGAGTGTTTAAGCCACTGGGTCTGGGACTCAAACCGCTGTCAAATACATGGGAGTCCAGTGACATAGCCATTATGCCAACTGCTGGCTCCTGATCTCCAGAATTCTAAGAGAACAAATACGTGTCATTCTAAGTTACAAAGTTTATAGTAATTGTTACAGCCACCATGGAAGCTCATACAACTCATATAGGCAATAGTTTTTGAAAATGGGAAAAATTTGAATATGACTTGCATGTTAGATAATATTGAATATTTATTAAATTTGTTGGATATAGTAACAGTATTGTAGTTGTATTGGACAATATCCTAATTTTTAAGAAAGACACTATAGTATTTAGGGAGAATCGTCAATATTTTGCAAGTTATTTATAGTTTAGGGAGAGACTTTATCTACCTAAAAAGAGAAAGCACTTCTGGCCCAACACCTAGTGAAGCAAGAATCCACGTGCATATGAGATGGGCCCAGCCCTGCCCCTTTAACTGAAAAGCCTCTGCCCCAAACCTCTCCTTCCAGTCCAACACCTAGTGAAGTGAGATAGTGGGGTCTGTCTTCTTTCTGTCTCTGTCTCTCTGTCTCTCTCCCTTTCCCTTTCTCTAGAAATTTATTTATATATATATATATACATATATGGTTTTTTCTTAAATCTGTAAGTACTGTCTCTTGTCTCTCTCTCCTTTATCTTGCTAAGTTCAGAATCCATGTGCATCTGAGGTGAATCCAGCCCTGCCCCTTTAATTTTTTTGCCTTTAAAAATTTCCACCCCCCCCTGGGAACCAGCAGTTAGCATAATGGCTATGTCGCTGGACTCCCACGTAGTCGACCACGGTTCGCGTCCCGGACCCGGTGGCTTAAAACACACCGGGTGCGTGTGCGTGCATGCCCAAGATCCCGAGAGGAGAATGGAGGAGAAGGGATTGCGGCGTGACCATCCCCCCTGGGGGGGGTACTTTCTCATTTCTGTCTCTATGTCTCTCTCTGTCTGGCGAGCGCACGTGCCCTATAGCGAAAACCTCTCAAAAAAATTTTTTTTCCCTTTTCTTTTTTATTTTTTTTTTTGTCTCTTTTTAAAAAATTTGTCTTAGGGGAACCAGCAGTTAGCGTAATGGCTATGTCATGCAGTTCGCATCCTGGACCCGGTGGCTTAAAACTCACACCAGCCGCGTGTGCGTGTGTGCCCAAGATCTCGAGAGGAGAATGGAGGAGAAGGGATTGTGGCGTGACCATCCCCCCGGGGGGTGATTTCTCACTTTCTGTCTCTATGTCTCTCTCTGTCTGTCTGGCAAGCACACGTGCCCTATAGCGAAAAAAAAAAAAACCTCTCCAAAAACAAAAAAAAGAATAAATCAAAGGATGAAATATTAGTACAGAGTTTCACAGACATCATTTCTGCCATAAAATAAAATTATGTTAATTGACAGAATTTTAGCATATAAGGAGTATTTTCACTCCAAATTATATTTAAAAGATTTACATATGTTTGAGAGTGACCATTCATATATTAGCTGTAACTCCAAATGAGGTCTCTTGTTCACAATACTTTGTTTACTCATTAGAGGTAATGCAATGGTAACTTTTGTCATTGCTCTAGTCCAGGGAAGCCCCAAATAATAGTGACATAGACATTTGGTTATTCTCTCTACAGTTAAAACTGGAGGTGGACAGAGCATTTCAGTCCAGTACTGAGAGCAAAACTGAACTGGGCCAGCCAATGGTATGTGGCAGTTAAGACAGCTGAATCCCCACATGGCTGACTGTGTGGTGTGAGTCCCAGACCCATTAGCTTAAGAAACACACCAGACACAGTGACTGTGTGCCCAAAATATCAAGAGGAGAATGGAGGAGACAGGATTGTAGCATGGTCATCTCCTCTGGAGGGTGCTTTCTCACTTTCCCTCTCTCTCCCATGAGCACAGATGTCATATAGTGAAACTATGAATGAATGAATGAACAAATGAACGAATAAAGCTGAGGGATTCCAGGGTAAAGAGGCATATCTATACATGTTATAGTGATTCTAAATACTTCCAGAAATAGTAGATCATCTATTAAACAAGAGTCAGACTGAGAGCAGATCTGATCAATTTGACCCTCAACTCTTCCTTGAACTCGAGTCTCCTATTTCTTTCTTCTCTTTTTTTAAGAGAGATTTTTGCTATAAGGTGTGTGCACTTGCTGGAGAGACAGAGACAGAAAGACAGAAAGTGAGAAATCACCCTGAGGGGTGATGATCATCATGCAATGCCTTCTCGTCTATTCTCCTCTTGGGATTTTGGGCACACATGCCCACATGCCCAGCCTGAGTTTCAAGCCACCTGGTCTGGACTTGAACCAGAGTCAGTTACATGGGAGTCCAGTGACATAATCGTTATGCCATATGCTGGTCCCAGAATTCTCAAATTTTTTTAATGCCTTTTCTATTTTCAGCAGAGAAAAAGAGAAGGAATTATTGCAGGGAAGGTGCAAATATTTTTAAAGTTAGGATGTTTTACAATACAAGGTGCTGGAAAACATGACAGACAACAACAAATAAAACAAATAACAATCAATGCAAGCTGGGGGATAGTATCTGGAGGTTGTTTTATAATTAGTGGGCCAGGATCATTGAAATGCTTAGCAACTACAAACCATTTGGTTTCCTAACATACCAAACTATGATATAGCTATGGGGAACCGTGTAGGCATTATACCAAACCATGCACTATGGTTCAGATGCTGTGGTGGTTGAAGCACTGGGCTCCCACAGTCCCAGACCTGGTAGCTTACTTTCTCTCTCTCTTGCTCTTGATCTGTCCCTCTCTGGTCAAAATAAATAAATAAATAAAACTAAATAAAATAATTCTTTTTAAAAAAGGTTTACTATCTCTTAACATCAATCTTTATTGTATTTTAACAGTGTTTAACATCCTGAAACTGAACAATTAAGTATGTATTAATTCAGTGTGCCTGAAATACCAAATTAAGACAAAAGAGGACTGTGTAAAGTATAAAACTGCCTCAAGGACAAATTAGAAGTAACTAGGTACATTAGTACAATATTTTATTATAGGTACTGGGGTGTGATTTCCAAACATTGTTTTATTTTTAAAAAGAGTTGAGATACATCTATAGAAATGCAGTTCTGGGGGACCAGCAGTTAGTGCGATGTCTTTGTCGCTGGACTCCCATGTAGTCTACGGCAGTTCAAGTCCCGGACCCAGTGGCTTAAACTCACGTCGGGTTCGTGTTCGTGCATGCCCAAGATGCCGAGAGGAGAATAGAGAAGAGATTGCGGCGAGGCCAGCCCCTCTGGGAGGTGATTTCTCGCTTTCTCTCTTGTCTCTTTCTGGCGAGCGCACCGACCAATAAGAAACGCCTCCCCCCCCAAAAGAAAATAAAATACATACAGTTCTGTCATGATATCATCTCGATTTAGACTAACCACTGCTTTACACTTTACCACGCTTCCCAGTAAACACTGTCAATGTCACTTTAGAGGAGTAAACTGTGTTTTTATGAGCATGTGGTTTTTGTGTTTGAAGTTTGTTTTGTTATGATTTAATATCATAAAGCCCGCTTATTTACTGGAGAGACAAGACACGGACAGAACGTGAGAAATCATCTCCTGGGGGTGAAGGCCACGCGGAAATCCCTTCTACATTTTTCCTCCTGGGATTTAGGAGCGCATGACTACGCACATGGTGATTTTCCAGGACTTATAACCTCAGTCCCCCGTGTGGGAATCCGGTTCCCCAACTACCACGCTGCCTGTTGGCTCCACGACCCTGTACTTCCAAGAAAGCTCTCATTCGAATACAAAGCCCCTGTTTTTCTCGCTATCAAAAGTTAAATGTTCAAGGGGATAGCTGGTGGCGTGCTGGTTAGTGAAGCTGGACCCAACTTAAAGAACGGATTGCCATTTCCCGCGGGAGACGACTCTTCACTTTCACTTTCCCTCCAGCTAGCGCACAGGCCTTAGACCAAAATATTAAGTTGGTATATGGGCTGCCAAATACGTGGATACCCTAATAAAGATCGGTAAGGACCAACCAGCTTCTTTCAGTGATAGAGTGGGTGGCTCTGAAAAGAGCCTTTGGAGTGAAGCTGCCGGCGACCCGCGCGGAAGCGAGCGCGGCGTCCCGGGAGGAGCTCACTTGGAGCTGGTGTACTTGGTGACGGCCTTGGTGCCCTCGGACACGGCGTGCTTGGCCAGCTCGCCGGGCAGCAGCAGGCGCACGGCCGTCTGGATCTCGCGGGACGTGATGGTCGAGCGCTTGTTGTAATGCGCCAGGCGGGACGCCTCGCCTGCGATGCGCTCGAAGATGTCGTTGACGAACGAGTTCATGATGCCCATGGCCTTGGACGAGATGCCCGTGTCGGGGTGGACCTGCTTGAGCACCTTGTACACGTAGATGGAGTAGCTCTCCTTGCGGCTGCGCTTGCGCTTCTTGCCGTCTTTCTTCTGGGCCTTGGTGACGGCCTTCTTGGAGCCCTTCTTGGGAGCCGGAGCGGACTTGGCCGGCTCGGGCATGGCGAGGAGCGCGAGTGGCAGGAGCTGCAAAAAAAACCGACCCGGGACGCGAGCGCGGCAGAAGGACAGGGGGCCTACCGGAAGGGACTCGGTACTTATAGAGGCTGTATGCAAATGAAGGCTCCGCGGACGGCGCGTTGTGATTCGCGAGTTTTCGGCGGCGCCAAGGCGAGGGAGCCGAGATTATGCAAATGAGCGGATCCTGGCCGAGCGACCCCATTGGTCTTCAAGACAAAGCTATGCTGCGGCCAATCAGAGCGCTCCGTGGGCGATCCCCGTTCTGCCTATAAAGGGGTGAAGCGGCGGCGTTTGGAGCGATTTCCTCGGTAGCCAAGGAGGAGCTGGTCGGTTCAGGCTAGGTGCTGTCATGTCTGGTCGCGGCAAGCAAGGAGGCAAGGCCCGCGCCAAGGCCAAGTCGCGCTCTTCCCGCGCCGGCCTGCAGTTCCCGGTGGGGCGAGTGCACCGCCTGGCTGGCCATCCGCAACGACGAGGAGCTGAACAAGCTGCTGGGCAAAGTCACCATCGCCCAGGGCGGCGTCCTGCCCAACATCCAGGCCGTGTTGCTCCCGAAGAAGACGGAGAGCCACCACAAGGCGAAGGGCAAGTGAGGCCGACGTCCGGAAGCCAAGCCCCCAGAGCCCGAGTCTCCGGGTGGCGCCTGTGAAACCAAAAGGCTCTTTTCAGAGCCACCCACTGGCTCAAATAAAGAGTTGTTACAGTAGCGGGTGTCCTGAACTGGCACCCCTCCCCCTGCCGGTGAACTCCGGGCTTGACATGTCGGTGGCACGGGGTGTCCCTTTTGCCCCTACTCCCAACCCCGACCTTCCCGAGTCGGATCTCCAGCAGGTCGGCCGCGCCCTGGTCCCCTTTTTCTGCTTGACCCGGTGGGTCGCGAACGTTCGCGTTCTCACGCAGTCGGAGGCCCCGGGACGCGAGGCGTCCTGGGCGCGCGTGCACCCAGCCAGCCTTTAAGGCTACGGGCGACACCGACCCCTTGTGTGAAATAACTGCGCGCTACGCGGCTCCCCAGTTGCTCCCTGGAGCGAGGGCCGGCGCTAGGGACGGACGTAGTGCCACCGTCGACACCCCCACCCGCCTGGCGGCAGTGGGGGGGTGGGGGGGAGGCCGAAGCGTTTCTGGGAGGGTGACGGGCCGGCTGGTCCCGCTTAGGTCGTTGTCCCGAGGGAGGAGAGGACGCCTTTGCGGCGGAGGTAACGGGCCCCCGTTTTAGCTTTCTGGAGGCAGACTCGAAGAGCACCGGACTGGCGAGGAGCAGCCGGGTGGGCCGGGTCCGGAAAGGGCACCCAGGCGTGTGCGAGGCCGGAGACCAACGCGAGGTTGGGGTCCCATGCGGGAGCTACACGGGGCAGGAAAGCAAAGGACGACAGCGGGGAGCGTGTGCTTGGAGGGCGGAGGGACTGTCTGACAGAGCTGCAACCAAAAGTGACGCCCACCCTGGAAGGCGAGGAAAAACACGCTGGGAAAAGGGTTGGCAAGCTGGAAAGGAGAGAGCGGGGCCGGGGAAGCGGGGAGTGGAGGATTCCGTCGCGGCCAGTCAGGGGCGCCAGGACGGGTGACGTCACGGCCAATGGACAGCCAGCGCGGGACTTTCAATTACTGCTCCGCCCCGCCGGGGGAAGGACGGTGCCTATAAAGACTGCTCTGGCCGCCCGCGAGCCGCTACTGTTCTCGCGGCTTGGCAGGTGAGTTCGTGCTCTGGTTCGCTATGGCTCGTACGAAGCAGACCGCCCGCAAGTCGACCGGAGGCAAGGCCCCGCGGAAGCAGCTGGCCACCAAGGCGGCCCGCAAGAGCGCCCCCGCCACGGG
>NW_006205672.1:2811460-2819684 GCF_000334495.1 Tupaia belangeri chinensis
GCAGTACTTCAAGACCGACCTGCGCTTCCAGAGCTCCGCCGTCATGGCGCTGCAGGAGGCGAGCGAGGCTTATCTGGTGGGCCTGTTCGAGGACACGAACCTGTGCGCCATCCACGCCAAGCGCGTCACCATCATGCCCAAGGACATCCAGCTGGCCCGCCGCATCCGCGGGGAGCGGGCTTAATGAAGCAGCGTGCGCTCGGTCTGAGGTTTCATCATACATCCAAAGGCTCTTTTCAGAGCCACCCACAGCGGCGCTGAAAGGGAGCTGTACTGCTGCCGGTCGTCCGTGTTCTTAGGCGGGCGCGGGGGGGGAGGGGGGGCGCATTGGCTTTAGCATCAGGGGAGGGCACCCGGCCGCCCTGTGGCTCCGCGCTGCGTGTCGGCTCCAGCCTCTTTGCTTCCTGGGGTTACTCTAGATAGCACTTGAGCTTTGCAGGGCCTGGTCCCTTTTACCTGGCTGATTAGACTGCTGCTGCTGGGTTTTGTTTTTTTCTTTGAGCGGGGAGGGCGGTTCTTGGCTCCTTAGTGGCGGCCACCAGCTCTGCCCACTTCCGTCTGGGCGCACTTCCGCGTTCGGGCTCTTGCAAGTCTCGTTCTCGATCGCCGCCCAGGATTGCAAGCTTTCTTGTGTGGCGGTGGAGGGAGGATGTCGGAGACCCAGTGACCCGAGACCGCAAGGAGTCGCTATGGGACATTACGCACTCGCCTTTCGGCGCGCGCATGGCTGGCTTTTTCTTGGACCGAAAATAGTGCGTGTAGGTAGTGTTATCTCCCCAGTTAAAAGCTCAATCCCAGGCTGGTGTAGGACATTGCCACGTTTATTCTTTCTGCTGTTCATGGAGTTGACCGAATTGTCCTTGTAGCACGAAGTTAACGCCTCAAACGTGTGTTCCTCGTCATCCCTGCGTTGTAGCAAGTGGATTTAATAGAACCATTTTCTACACAGTTTTGCAAAGTGAGGCTTAATTCCAAGAAGGTCTACGTCTTAAATGTTAAAATTAACTCTCTTTACTCTTGGGAGTTCCTTTAAATGTTTCCTTTAGGCATGTTGAAATTTCGTGTTCTGTTTTCAGGTATTTGAAGGATTACTCGGCGAAAGGGCAGATGTAGATCTCTAGTTCATTTTTGGGAAGACAGTAAACAGGCAGGCAAGGGGTTTCAGTAGGCTGGCTGTAGTTCTTCACCTTAGAAAATAGCAATGAAGAGAACTTGGCTATGATTCCTATATCAGAGAAGTGAGAGATCCAAGGCCCTTGATGGAAGTGTTCAGCAGTGCCTTGCAAGAGCTGATACCCTACAGAGTTCAGATACTACCTGGCCTATAGAGAAAGAGAAATCGCAATCCCTTCTCCATTCTCTCGAGATTTGGGGCATGAACGCTCACATTCCCCGGTTGTTTTTCCTATTTATTTATTTTTGGGAGAGGTTTTTGCTACAGGGTGCGTGCGCTCGCTAGAAACAGAGACCGGGAGAACCAGCCCCCCCCGGGGGGGGGCGGGGGATGGCCACACCTCAGTCCCTTCTCTATTCTCCTCTCAGGATCTGGAGCACGCACGCCCATGTGCCCAGCGTGAGTCCAAGCCACCAGGTCTGGGAGTTGAACCGCGGTTGACTACATGGGAGTCCAGTGAGTGACACAGTCATTATGCCAACTGCTGGTCCCTCCCCGCTTATTTTTCAAGCTGTTGTTTCCAGGACTCAAATCCCAAAGTGGGCCATGTGGGATCCAGCCTCTAAACCTCCACATTACCTACTTGCCTCTTCTTAACCTTTCTTCGTCATTTTTTTTTTTTTTGCAACTGGGAAAGACCAGGGCTTGTTTTCCTTTTTGTCTTAGCAAGGTCGACAAGTTAAAAACAATTATTAAGAACATCAGTTGGAATCCACAACAGAGAGAAGAAATAGTTTTGTAAAGCTCCTATTTTGCCTCTCGAGACTCCAAGGAGGAGAGCAATGTAGGTAGGCACTGATGGCCTCTCCTGCTGTGGATTGCCCATGTTTCTGCTCCAGAGTCACAGCAATTTAGAGTTTGCCTCTCTCCATTCAGGGCCGCAGTCCTGGTTAGGCACACAGTGTAGTGTCTCTACTCTCTCTGAGTTAAGTAATGACTTTCAGAACTGAGTGGGGCACCATCTTTGCACCCAGCATCTCAGGCCCAGGGAAGGTCAGGGAGACCTCCCTCTACATCTTCTGCCTGTCCCAAGATCCCACTGCTTTAATTGATCAGTTTAGGCATCTCTGAATTGCAGGGAGCCTCCGTGATTGAGCCTGAAAGGAAAGTTTAGTGGCATTGTTGATAACCACTTAGGAATAGAATAATAGTTTGTGTTTCTGTCACTGTGAAGGCCTGCACTTAGAAATTTTTCAAATCTTCCTATTTGCTTGGGAGATCAGCATAAACTGAGTTAATCAATACAAGATAATTTAAATGTAAGTTTTAACATGTAACCATTTTCCCCCCCTCTTAAATCATTTCTACTCAGGAGAGTTGAAGGATACTTAACAAGGTACTCTTTCTATAATAATCAGCTTCTACATTGTTAGCTTGATTGTAGGAAAAGTATGCTCTGAACTTGGAGGTTTTAAGTTATTTAATTATATTTATTATTATTATTATGTTTTAATTTGATCAGAGAGAGAGAAAGGGAAAGCAAGAAAGCAAGCTGCCAGGTCTGGTACCCGACCACATGGGAATTCAGCACCTTTAACCACCATGACACCCGCTGGCCCCTGAACTTGGGACTTTAAGAAGTGAAAAATGGGGGCCAGCAGATGGCATAGTGGTTAAGGTGCTGGACACACCAGGCATGAGTGCATGCAGGCCCAAAATCCCAAGAGGAGAAAGGAGGAGAGGGGATTGCGGTGTGGCCATCCCCCCTGGTGTGTGTGTGTGTGTGTGTGTGTGTGTATGCATGCATGTAAAATTTCTCACTTTCTCGTGCTCGCTGGCAAAGAGCATGCACCCTATAGTAAAAATCTCTCAAAAAAGTGAAAAATGTACGTTGCTCAGTTGGTACTCTGCTGTAGGTAGTAAGGGGACAGCTATGTGGGTGTAAAGAGACATTACTTGGGAGAGTATGGCCTAATGACACTACCTTTGCTTCCTTGGAAGAGGATATGTCCTTTGGGTCCACACTCTCTCCTGGTCTTCCTTATCCTTCTCCAGTACCAATCTCCATCTTCTCATGTCCTTCTCCCCATCAATATTCCTGATGTCCCCCAGAGTGGCCTATGGCTGTGTTCTTTAATTCCTGCAACTCAAAGTGGTGTTGATTCTTTGCTTTCCATAGCTCCAGTTCTCTGTTAAATCTTCCCAAATTGGTACCTCCCACTGAGACCCTATCCTGAGCTCCACACCAAGATAGATAGATTGATTTCTTCCTTCTTTTCTTTCTTAATTTTGCCAGGGGATGTGTGTATTCACCAGAGAGAAACTGAGAGAGAGAGGAAAAGTAAGAAATCACCCCATGTGGGGAATGGTCATGCCTCAATCCCTTCTCTTTCATATCTCCCACCTTTTGGGATCTTGGACATGCATGCACACATGCCTGGCTTATTTCTCAAACATCTGGGTCTGGGACTCAAACCATGCAGTCGACCATGTGAGATCCAGCTACCTTAACCTCCATACCACTGGCTGGCCCCACACCAAGGTTTCTTTTCTTTTCTTTTTTTTTAGGTTTATTTTATTTATTACTATTATTTTAAATTTGATATAGGGCATATGCACTCACCAGAGAGAGGCAGACAGAGAAAGAGAAACAAGCTGCCAGGCCCAGGACTCAAACCCACACCAAACCTTGTGGACCAGTGCTTCTGAATGGATATTGGGTACTTGAAGCTTAGCTTATTTCCAGAACTGTATTCGTCACGTTTTCCAAACCTACTTTTATTCTCCCTTTCTTTTTAGCTCTATAGACTTCAGCTCCTTCTTCAAGATTCAGCCCTACCAACTTTCCCTTCCCTTCCTCCTCTTTGCCCTGATCTCTGTGGGCCCTTTTCCTTGCCTCTACCCCCTCCATCCTAACACCCCTTCCCAGTTCCCACCCTCAGCCTCAGGCTGGTCATATTCCTCAGTGTGATTTGTCTGTTCAAGCTCTCTGGTATCAGCACCTAAGCACTAATGGTCAGGAAATGCACATAGAGGGACCTAATTCACCTGGCCTTCGATTCTCCCTTATGTGAGGGAGTTGGGCACAAAATGCCACAGTGCTTGGAGTCCTTGAAGTTACAGATGGAAGCTGGCCTGGACTGGACCTTCCAAGTCAACAGAGCAGGAAACTGCCTTTGGGCAGGGCATCTGGGAAGCCCAGGTGCCACTGCCCATGAAGGGATGCATTCCCAGCCTTCCCCTGTCCTGGTGCTTGTAACCGAGAAAAGAATTCTCTGAGCCCTGACCCACCAGTGCCCCAATCTGTTCCTGAGGACAGAGGACCTGAGGAGAAACATTTGTTTTTATATCCTCAAAGATAGAAGATTCAGTCCTGCAGACAGGATTTCTGTGGAATGTGGTAGGTAGGGGATTGGTGTGTGGTCAAGAGCAGTGAGTGAACATCTACAAAGAAGCAGGGAGAGAACAGGAGGAAGGAAAACAGGAGAGGAGGGGGATGAAAAATACACACTGGGGGCCCTACTGCTGTGAAGTAGGATCTGAGACCCCTTAGGGGTAGGTTGAGTGCTCAGGACCTTTGACTAGAAAAAGGTTCCCAAGAGAGAGGATCTGGATTTCAGCTTCACGGGATGATTGCACTCACTTCAGGATTGCTGTGTTGAAAGGAGATAATACAGCCCCTGCAAAATGCTTAGAACAGACCCTCACATATGGAAATAAAACACTATTAATCAGGGAACCAGCAGATGGAATAATGGTTACATCTATACATCTATATTACTATCTACTGCACATTCACATATACCTAAAATCGAAACAAGTTGCACAAAATGATATTTTAAAATTTGAGATAACCACCTTGATAATTTTTTTTGGTGAGTTTACCTTTTCCGTTAGTGAGTGAGCTAGTGAGAAAGAAATAGAGACAGCACCTCCCCATAGGGTCCCATCACTGTGCTCTACCCTAGCCTTCAGCCAGCCAGGATTGTAGGCTCACACGTGCACCACATACTCAGGGAGATCTCTCTTTTTTTTTTTTTTTGAGGGGTTTTTGCTATAGGGGCCGTGAACTCGCCAGCCAGACAGAGAGAGACAGCGAGAAATCACCCCCCAGGGGGGATGGTCATGCCACAATCCCTTCTCCATTCTCTCGGGATCTTGGGCATGCACACACACGCACCCGGCGTGAGTTTAAGCCACCGTGTCCGGGACTCAAACCGCGGTCGACTACGTAGGAGTCCAAGCAACATAGCCATTACGCTACCTGCTGGTCCCAACTCAGGGAGATCTCTGGACTCAAACCAGAGACAAATCCTATTCTGTTTCATGAAAAACAAAACAAAACAAAGGCTGGCTCCCATTTTTTCAATTGATTCTACCACCTGCTAATTGGTTGTAACCTGCAACTGAAAAACACTGCAATGGAGAAAAATTTCCAAACCCAAGTGAAATTGCTACTCTGCAATTTGTTACTATTTTGTTAAAAAAAGTTAGTTCTTCCTACTTGGGGGCGGTTATGTATGTCTGTGGAAATGGGAACCGTATCTTTGAGCCCTGTGAGGAGGAAAAGTCAGCACTATAATGGAAGGTTTGCTGTGATAGGTGGCGAAGACGCTGACCCAGTGCTCTGGAGCTCTTCCTTTAAAAACCTTGGAGCAGGGCTGTCTAATCTAGGCCAAAGAAACAGAGAAATAAAAGAACTGTGAGCAGTAGCCAGTCCACAGGCTGGACCATGGTCAGTAAATGAGAAGTAAATTTTCAGTGGTGGGGGTTTTGAGGCCTGCTTATTTAGGATCTTGAATGCCAAACTGGAGAGGGCGTAGGTTTCACCATCTAAACAATGTAGGAGGAGGTGGATTATAGAAGAGAAAGCAAGACCAACTGGTGGTGTGGTGGTGAAGGCAGCTGGAGCCCACATGGCCTACTCGACAGTTTAAGTCCCAGACCCAGCTGCTCAAAAAACACAGTGGTTGTATGTGCGTGCATGCCCCAAGTCCCAAGGGGAGAGTGGAGAAAAAGGGATTAAGGCATGACCATGCCTCACCCTCCAGGGGGTGATTCTCTCTCTCTCACTGGCCAGTGGGCCTTATAGCAAACAGGGGGAAGAGAAAGTATATTCTGATTTGGCCATATTTAGGGGGTAGGCACAGCTAACAGGATTCAGCCATGCCATATCAAAATATTGGGTTGTCATAAAAATCATGATACATTTTTGCATAGAAAAACATAGAAAAATATGTCATGACTTTCCTGAAAACCCAATAGTATGTAGTGGAATTAGCAAGGACTAGGGATTGCTACTAATCACTTTAAAGAAGATGTTTAAAAAGAAAAAATAATAGGAATGGATCTTAGAGAAATTTAGGAAGAAAAGCCACCCATTGATTATAAAATTCAATACTATTAAAATTATATATAAACCAATAATATTTAGTAAAATAAGGTAACTACATTTTTATTCATTCATCTTTTATATTTATAAGTGCTTTAATGAATTAATGCTATTTTAACCTTTGTCTCCATAACATTTTTTTTTCCATAACATTTTATACTGCATAAATTTTTTAAAGAATTTTTCTTTTTTAGGAGAGGTTTTTGTTATAAGGTGCGTGCGCTCGCCAGAAAGACAGAGAGAGACAGAGAGACAGAAAGCAAGAAATCACCTCCCAGGGGGATGGCCACGCCACAATTCCTTCTCCTCCATTCTCCTCTCGGGATCTTGGGCACGCACGCACATACACCTGGCGTTAGTTAAAGCCACCGGGTCCAGGACTTGAACTGCAGTTGACTACATGGGAGTTCAGCGACATAGCCATTATGCCAACTGCTGGTTCCAAGAATTATTTAATCATTCATTTATTTTAATTTGATCAGCAAAAGCACAGAGAGAGAGAGAGAGAGGTAAAGTGAGAAAGCAAGCCACCAGGTCCAGAACTCGAACCATGGTCAACCATGTGGGAGTTTTCCAGTGCCTTAAGCACCACACCACCTGCCGGTCTCTATACTGCATAAAATTTATGTAGTAAATACATATTGTTTTTCTATTTTCTCTTCCATCAAAGAAAACAAAAAATTAATATTACTGCAAGTTGGAGCAAGATGTATTGAGGTAAAACCAAACCAAACCAAACCTGTTACTTAGGCCAGTGGTCCTCAAACTCTAATGTGTACCAGAATCATCTGGAAGGTTTGTTAAAGCACAGACTGGGAGGTCTCACCCCCACCCCCAGCATTTTTATTCAATTTGTCTGGAGTGGGTCCCAAGATTTTATTAGAGACCTTGTTTTGAGAGCCATTCATTTAGACAACAGACATGTTTTTCTGCCTCCTCCCATCCTTTATTCTTTGATTTCTCTTCAAACTTTTTATTTTTTCCTCTGAATATCTCAGTGAGGATGACATATATTTATCTGCATTGCATTTAAAATGAAAAAATGTCACAGTGATATGTGAAATAGAGATGCCGTAAGTTGCAAGTGAGATTTTAAAGAGGAACTGAAACATATTGAGCCTTGAAGCCTCGCATTTATTTCTCACCTGGACATCTTTGCAAATGCTATCCTTGCCACTCCTGCTTCCTCTCCCATTTATTCCATCTCAGGTGTTTAGCTCTTTCTTCATAGCCTGACACAAACCCTCCTCTGTGACCAAAGCTTTTCCTCATTTCCCAGCAACCAATGGCTTCTGTAGTGAGCAATCCTGTAGTAATTACTGGGTTGTCAGAAAAGTCATGGCATATTTTTCCTGTTTTTCTATGCAAAAACATGTCATGACTTCTGACAGCTCAATATTTTTGACATGTCTCACCACACTGTTTGTGCTACCTTGTACTGCTGGGCCACGTGTGTATGTATGAGAGGACTCTAACAGAATCAAGGAAAATGAAGTTAATTTATGGATTTGTTTTGGTGCAAATATTTTTGAAACTTATACCATTTTTTTTTTGAGAGGTTTTCGCTATAGGGTACGTGCGCTCGCCAGACAGAGAGAGACAGAGAGACAGAAAGCTAGAAATCACCCCCCGGGGGGGATGGTCCCGCTGCAATCCCTTCTCTTCCATTCTCCTCTCGGGATCTTGGGCACGCACGCACGCACATGCGGCAGGCGTGC
>NW_006205672.1:2819880-2823340 GCF_000334495.1 Tupaia belangeri chinensis
GCCAACCCGCCAGGTCCAGGATTTGAACCATGGTCGGCCACATGGGAAGTCCAGTGCCCTCAACCACCATGCCACCTGCCGGCCCCACATGCAATTTTTTATAATACATATTTTAATACATATTTTCCACAAACATTTTTTTTTTGAGAGTTTTGTTTGTTTGCTTGTTTGTTTTTTGCTATAGGGCACATGAGCTCACCAGAAAGACATAGAGAGACAGTGAGACAGAAAGCGAGAAATCACCCCCCCAGGGGAGATGGCCACGCCGCAATCCCTTTTCCTCTTCTCCTCTCAGGATCTTGGGCACTCTTGCACACGCACCCGGCATATCCACAAACGTTTTGAAGACTACCTCATATGCATAAAAGTATTTATCTTCTTTCTTTCTGATGGCAAGATCCTGGAGGAAAGGTCTTGCTCCTTGCCTTGTGCATCTCCATTGCTAAACACCATGTTTTTGTTTCAATTTTGTCATAGGACGTATATACTCCCTGGAGAGAGAGAAAAAGGGAAAGTGAGAAATCACCTCCCCAGGGCAGATGGCCACACTGCAATCCCCTCTCTTCAATCCCATCTCCAGTCTCTCTTTGGGATTTTGGGCATGCCGGCCTGATTTTCAAGCCACCAGGTCCAGGACTCACACTGCAGTTGGCCACATGAGAATGCAGCGTCTTAAGCCTTAATCAACACACCACTGGCTGGCCCCTAAGAACCATGTTTTAAACATAGTTCACCCTCTGATGAGAGTAGTCAACTATGAAGATCTATTGGTGAAGACCCACAATATCTGGTTTACATTTTGACTGCTGACAGAATTTATTAATTACACATGTAGCCAAATTTCACTATAAAATTGTAAGCTGGGAACCAGCAGTTAGCGTAATGGCTATGTCTCTGGACTCCCACATAGTCGACCACGGTTTGTGTCCCGGACCCAGTGACTTAAAACTCACGCCGGGCGCGTGTGCATGCGTGCCCAAGATCCTGAGAGGAGAATGGAGAAGGGATTGTGGTGTGACCATCTCCCCTGGGGGGTGATTTCTCGCTTTCTGTCTCTGTCTCTGTCTGTCTGGCGAGCGCACACGCCCTATAGCAAAAAAGAAAAAAAAACTCTCCAAAAAAAAAAAATTGTAAGCTTAGGGAAAAAAAAAAAAACAAAAACAAAAAACCATTAACACGCAAATGAAATAGCTGCAAAACTCTTAAATTTAAGAATTTGAAGTGTAGGGGCCAGCAGGTGGCATAGTGGTTAACTGGACTCTCACATGGCTGTCCTCAGCTCAAGTCCTGGACCTGGCAGCTTGCTTTTTCTCTCTGTCCCTCTCTGATCAAACTAGAATAAAGTTAAATAAAATAATTCCTTTTTTTAAAAAAAAGAATATGGGAACCAGCAGTTAGTGTAATGGCTATGTCGCTGGACTCCCATGTAGTCGACCGCGGTTCGCGTCCCAGACCCAGTGGCTTAAAACTCACACTGGGCACGTGTGCGTGCGTGCCCAAGATCCCGAGAGGAGAATGGAGAAGGGATTGTGGTGTGATCATCCCCCCGGGGGGTGATTTCTCGCTTTCTATCTCTCTGTCTCTCTCTGTCTTTCTGGTGAACACACGTGCCCTATAGCAAAAACCTCTCAAAAAAAAAAAAAAAAAAAAAAAAAAAAAAAAAAGAGAATGTGAAGTGTAGACATTTTAACCCACTCAGGGCAGTTTATAAAAAGTGGCAGTATATTGGGAGTCAGCAGGTGGTGTGGTGGTTAAGGCGCTGGACATTCCCACAAGAGCAACCACGGTTTGAGTCCTGGACCTGGTTGCTTGCTTTCTCTCTTTCGCCAAATAAAACGAATGAATGAATGAATAAAATAACTCTTTCAAAAAAAGTGGCAGTATAGAGAACAACTTACTATATTCTTTGCTATGCTGACATTTTCTTTTGCTTTGCCTTAAAAAAATGTGTTTGCTGTGTTGATGGCAGGCATGTTCCTGCAGGAATCTCGTTCCATGCTGCAACATGCCTAACAGGTAAAAGTCACATACCTGAACTGTTTTTTGAACTTGCTTTTACTTAGGTAAGACCATAGATGGTTTGCTGTTTTTATAGGAGGATCACACTGAAATATTGCTGCACCTGCACCCTCGCAACGGGTTACAACTGAAAGTATTATAGGTTCTTAATTAGAGGGGCTTTATTTTTTATTAATTTTTATTTATTTTTTTAATTTTGGGAGAGGTTTTTACTATAGGGCGTGTGCACTCCCCAGAGACAGAGAGATAGAAAGCGAGAAATCACACCCCAGGGGGCATGGCCTCGCTGCAATCCATTCTCTCGGGATCTTGGACACACACGCACACACGCCTGGCGTCAGTTTAAACCACCGGGTCCGGGACTGGAACCGCGGTCAGCTACATGGGAGTTCAGCGACACAGCCATTACGCTAACTGCTGGTCCCTAGAGGGGCCTTATTAAACACAGGAAAACAGGAATACCCCTGCATTGGCCAGAAAACTTGCTAGAAACATTCAAGATTGTACCAAGGAGCGCAACCCAAACCTAGTACCCCGTTTCTTTTGAATGGCTGGTTGGGTTTGACTTTGTAAGCTCGCACACCTTTAATGGAAGTTTAGAGGCAAACCATAAAACACTACCCAAGAGCAGGCCTTAAGGCATCCGGCGGATTTATCGTAGAGATGGAAAACAAACCAGGAAGCTTAACGGTGCTCAAGCAAATCAGGTGGCAGAACTGACATCTCTGGACAGCATACCTGTAAGTGCTTCCCAGTTTTATCCGACTAAACATCGAAACTAGCGTAGCCTGCCCCTGCCTTTTTAAATCACATTAACCTTGTGCGTCAGTAATGCAAGGAAGGCCGCTTTTGGCAAGCGACGTACCTTACGGTAGATAAGGCTGAACACGGTAACTACAATAAATCTGAGAACCGGCGATAGCCTCAAAACGTAGGAAACCGCTTCCCTACTCTGCCGCTGCAACCCCCAACATGCATAAGTGTCCAGCTCCTCCGATGGCCGTGTGGGTGGCCCTAAAAAGGGCCTTTGGGGTGGATACGCACAGGGCTGCGATGGCGGCTTAGCCTCCGAAGCCGTAGAGGGTGCGCCCCTGGCGCTTGAGGGCGTACACCACGTCCATCGCGGTGACGGTCTTGCGCTTGGCGTGCTCCGTGTAGGTGACGGCGTCCCGGATGACGTTCTCCAGGAACACCTTCAGCACACCCCGGGTCTCCTCGTAGATGAGACCGGAGATCCGCTTGACTCCTCCGCGCCGAGCGAGACGCCGGATGGCGGGCTTGGTGATGCCCTGGATGTTGTCTCTCAGGACCTTGCGGTGGCGCTTGGCGCCCCCTTTGCCAAGCCCCTTCCCTCCTTTGCCTCTGCCGGACATGATTGCCTTAGTCGGACAAAACAGCCACTGGCCCCTGCGAGCTCAAGCTTCTCATAATATACAGGAGG
>NW_006205672.1:2824027-2829223 GCF_000334495.1 Tupaia belangeri chinensis
CCTCTCCCCACCTCCTCCCCACCCCCCTCCACCCTCCTCCACTCTGCAGGGCGCGTAAAGATCGCGCTTTTTTTGTGCCGCAGCCGCTGGGAGAATTCAGGTCCCGGCTCGAAACTTCCAGACCCTGCAGTTGTTTTCGCCTTTGTCAGTCTCGATCTTTTGGTTTCCAGAAAGCATTAAATTGAGACTAAGAGGATAGGTCTGATGGAGGAAGTCCGCAGAGATGGGGGAAGACCAAAGAGCAAATGGAGTCCAGGGATAAGAAGAGAGCGCCATAAACAGATCTAATTCTGAGAAGAAGCTTCCGAACCACGGTTACATAAACCTACAGCAAAAGCAGTTACAGTAATTAGGATGGCAGGCTCAGGAGGCGACCTCTAGAGCTGCTGTGTCTGGGATTCATGTGTGGAAGGGAGAGGAAATTGCCCAAATTCCTGAGTCTAGTCTGTTTCCGTGGTAGGAGGTAAGATGCTTGAGCTGAACAGAAAAATGACAGGTCCCCGGAAAAGTGGCCTCAGAATACTGCCAGGCCTCGCTGAGGTTAGCGAGTCCCAAAGCACTCATTTCTACTAATTCTTTAAATACTGGCCCCCTTGTTTTAGTTAACATTGAGCGCCCGAATTGTGTCCCTGTCGAGGTCCCACACAGAGCTAGCAAACTTTGCCAAATTGGGTTTTGGTGGAGGACGTTAACTGCTGCACACGAATGTTACTACCTGTAACCGCCCATAAGATTGATTGGAGTTCTTCCTGTGAGCACGATTAGGATTAGGGCCCTGCATAGGAGGATCCACGAGAAAATGTTCTGGTTTCTGCATCAGAAAGAATTGTGTTTTGCTTGTTTTCTCTGAAAAATGTTTGTTGTTTAAAAACAAAAAACAAGTCATGTGCTGTTTTCTCTCTCCCTTGGCTCAAACTACCTTATGTATGCTTAAGAACCCCCAATGTTCGTCCATCCAGACCTCTAGGCTCTGACATACAGATCCACCTACTGGTTCCCTAGTTATTTTAAACTCAGAGCTGGAACTCTCCAAAAATCAAATCATTTGAACTTAAATTATTCACGATGTAGCTCACGGGAAGTGAGGGAAGTCCTTTACCATCTCCCTTCCTAACCCTGATTCCCTGCTTTTTGGATAGGGTTGTATTCACCCCTGCCTCACTACTCTTCACTGCATCTGCTCCCCAGACTCATGCAGTACATACCTCCTTGGCTGCCTCAGGATAAACACACTTGCTGTTTTCTGGCCTGGTAGCGGCTCTTGCAGAATTGATCACATTTTATGTCTCTACATAGTGCTCTGCCCCGCACTGTGTTCCTTAACTGGCAGGCAGTTCACTGTCCAGTATAAGCTCAAAAATCATTCATAAGATGAACAGATCCTGCATTTGTCTACTTTTAAATACTAGAAGGGAAGAAAGGCCTAACTGATATGCACCATGATATAACCACAAGAAAAGACTGACAGGAAGTGGCAATTTCTAATGTCAGAGGAGACAGGACTCTAGGCAGAATCAGAGTGTCCATGCTCTTTCAAGGAGACAGAGTATGTTATGCGAAATATGCCACTGTTGGCCTAAGAGTTATTTGCAGTTCAAGGCTGCAGCTCCTGTCTAATAGCAGAGCCTCCCTAAATAACTCAAAATCTTAACACAATTGTTTTAAATCTTCCCAGCAAGCAACTCTTAATCTCAAAGATGAGCAGTCTGCCCCACATCCTAGCAGACATTTTCACAACTGCATCTCATCTCCCTTCTATTCTAAGGGCTCATTGATCTTTACCAAAAACAGTCATTTACTTTTCTTTGTGTCTTTTCTCCTTCCCTTTCCACTAAAAGTCAGGAATTCAGACAGCCAGTTTTAACTACTCCTCTGAGTTACTCACCTTGGAGTGCCCCACCCCCACCCCCGCAGGCATGCTCAATGTGGGCATTAATAAGCTAGTGTTTGTTTTTCTCTTGTTAAGCTTTTGTCAGTCTAATTTATAGGGCCTCAAGTGGAGAATTTACAATGGTAGAAGAAAAAAGATTTTCAATAGCTTATATCCTCTGCTGAGGGACCTAATCCTCCAATACCTGACCAAATTGCCTCCAGTTCTTACTTTACCTATAACAAGTGAAACTTAGTCTTAGAGAAAACATAGAGAAAGCAATTCACATTCGAGTGTAAATTGTTTTTTGAGACTGCCGTGTGACTCACATGAGAAATGGTGGAAGGTTGAATCTAATGAGTGGAATGAATAAAAATGGTTACTTTTAAGGGACTAGCAGATGACATAGTGGTTGCATTGTTGGAGTCTCACGTGGTTGACCTTGGTTCTAGAAGGGAATGTGGCCTGACCATCCCTCCAGGGGAGGATTTAAGAACAAAAGAAAAAATAAATAGTTACTTTTAGGTGGGGATGGGCTTTCCTACAACACTTAACCGAACTTTTCTCCTAAAATAAAAGGATTGACAACTTTCTCTAGAAAGTTTGGGAGAAAAGTCTTATTTTATTATTATTATTTTTGGAGAGGTTTATGTTATAGGACGCATGTGCTCACCAGAAAGACAGAGAGAGACAGAGAGACAGAAAGCAAGAAATCACTCCAGGGGGGATGGCCACGCTGCAATCCCTTCTCCATTCCTCGGGGATCGTGGACATGCACACACATGCACCAGACCTGAGTTTAAGCCACCGGGCCCAGGACTCGAATTGCAGTTGACTACATGGGAGCCTAGCAACATAGCCATTAGGCCAACTACTGCTCCCAGGAGAAAAGTCTTATAAGAGACTGTGAGAATCTTCCAACTACAAGTAGCAGAGCATTTAATGCAGGTACTAGTTTCGCCTAGCTTTCTGGACTCTTGAGTCAGGAAGCTAAGTCACATTATGGAAAGATAGGCAGCCACTTTTGGCTGCTGACAAGAGTAAGTTGATTTTAAGAGTTTTCAGAGAATTGGCATTTGCCCTGCAATTCCTGTTCAAATGTGTTCCCAGCCTCTCTTGCCTGCCCTGTCTGCTAACCGCACCCGCTCCATCGGCTTTAGTCACAACAGGCTGCTGAAGGGATCCAGAACACACACTGTAATTCACAGGGTCTTTTACAAGCAGGGGAGGACAGATGTTTGACTGCTTTTTCCTATTTTCCAAAATCCTTTCCAGAGGGATACAGGGAGTCGTGCCCAGAAACATTAACAGACCATTTTGACCGTTGATGACAGGATTCTTCCCCACCGTGCCCCTGGCATGGTATCTTTGTGGTGTATATTAAGCCTCCTTATCTCTGTTAAAGTCCATTCTTTTCTGATCTCAGCAACCTTCCTTTTCCAATCGCCAACCTAAAAACTGTAAACCCACCTACAACCTCCAAGCCCTGACTTCCACATGGCCCACCTTTTTAGGCCAGACCAATGGAAAAGCTCTTTACTAAATTACAAATTTTATCTCTTGCTCTCAAAAGGCATGTTTGAGTATCTTCCATAGAGTCTGGTCCTGCCACAATCCACGTGGTTGACCGTGGTTTGAGTCCTGGGCCTAGGTCACTCACATTCTGCTTAGGGAAAAATCACATTAATTATTATTTTTACAGAGTTGGTTATTTCCATCAACACAAGTTTTTTAGGAGCCCATTTTCTGAGGCTTTTGGTCTATGGAAACAAAAACAAAACCAGGGTTATAGCTTGGTGAGTTAATTACAGTTTAAAATCAGTGCTGTAATTATGGATACAATTATAAGACAATGTATACCTTCATTTGTAAGTTATATAATAAATCTGCATCTGGGGCCAGCAGGTACTGTGGAGATTAGGGAGCTAGATTCCCACATGGGTGACCCTAGTTTGAGTCCTGGACCTGATCGCTTGCTTTCATTCATACTCTCTCTCTAATAAGTACACATGCCCTACAGTAAATTAAAAATAGTAAATAAATGAATAAATAAAATCGTTCTTTTTAAAACATCTGAAATTGAAGCTGCTCACCAATTTGAGGCCTATGCCATGGTCTTTCTGCATTCCCTAAGGTCGCCCCTGTTGGTTCATGCCTTTGCTTTCTACTGTGGGTGAGAGAAAACGTTCTCTCTACCTCTTCATTTCTCATCCCTTATTCCAGATAAAGCACGTGCACACCCATGTGAGAAAGAGATGAGTATTTTCCATAGAGTCTGGTCCTGCTGCAATCCTCTTTCTCCGGTTTTCCAGCCCTGTCAGATCCTGGGCATAATTTCAAACTTACAGGCCAGGGATTCGAACCCAAATCATGTGGGAGCCAGCTTCTCTTGAGCAGACACATACCATGGAGGCACCCTCCCTTTGCCTTCCGAAGGTTTGATAACTGAGTCTATGAAATGGGCAGGATAACAGGAGAAGAGGTGTGGGAATGTAGACAACTCAGGGAACAGTAATTGACTTTTAGGAAAGCCAAACGGGCCCTCAGAAGACTAGGTGACAGTTTGTGATAGCATCTGTCAGGGGGTGATGTTGACCTTTTCCTGTGTTACAAGCTTCATCTTCCCTGGTTGCTGGGATTCCCAGGAAGAAGGTTCCTGACAAGTTGTCTTACTGACTGGGAGTGCTGGATGAGCAGACCCAGCTCCGATGCTGGGTTTTCTCTGGTTTAGAAACGCCCACAAACAGAAAGGATTGTAAGCAAAGTTAATCAAGGAAGGAGAAAAAACTTCCAATGCAGTGTAAGGGGGCCCGAATGGGTTGCCCAAGAAGAGCTAAAAGCCAGGGGTTTTTATCTGGCCTCTGAATGATGGGCTGGCTTTCTGATAAGGAAGTGGGTTTCAAAAAATGGTTACATGGTAATCTGATTAATGTGTTACCCTACTTTTGGTGTGGTTAGAATATAGCTACTAAATAGAAACTGTTGCCCTTAGCTGGAGTTGTTTTGAGTCCCAAGGCAGACAGCTTTTGGCTGTGAAAGCAAAGCCATGGTGACTGTCTGAGGCCCAGCCCTGTCTGTGTACTCATATCTCTGTCTCTTGCCTTATTTTCAAGGAGTCAACCACTTTCACCCAAGCAAGCTAGAAAACTTAAAATAGTCCTCAACTTTCCTCTGCCTTTTTGTGTAGGGGTTGGCCATGATGAAATTCTCTGATTGGGGTGGCTCTGTGGCCTGGTGGTTAAGGCAGCCGGATCCCACAAAGCTGGCTGCTAGTCCTGGAGCCGAGCCAGTGGCCTTTTTAAAAAAACCCGGCCAACCAAAGGCCC
>NW_006205672.1:2829368-2833694 GCF_000334495.1 Tupaia belangeri chinensis
CCCCCGGGGGGGATGGCCACCCCGCAATCCCTTCTCCATTCTTCTCTTGGGATCTTGGGCACGCACACATACACGTCCGGCATGAGTTTAAGCCACTGGGTTCCGGACTCGAATGGCAATCAACTACATGGAAGTCCAGCGACATAGCCATTACACTAACTGCTGGTCCCCAGCACAGATCACTTCTGTGATCCCAAAATATGTGGGGATTTCTCACAGCCAGTTACCAGTCAGTTCTGCAGTGGGTCTCAGCTGGGCTTCCTCTAATCCCATTCAATTCTGGTAGCATCAGAACTCACAGGTTCACGGCTCAGTCCCACAAGACTGCCCCTCACTTCAAATACCAGTCACAAGTCCAGGCCTCAAGAACTTCTAACTGGCAAGTTGGGGTTCTGTTCCCAGGACCCTCTATTTGGGTTCAATTCATTTGATGAGATTCACTCACATGACTTAGAAATATACTAACTCAGGGTTGGGTTTATTAGAAAAATTTAAAATTACACAAACACAGATATTAAATTTATTACCTTCTTTCATGAATGATTAAAAAAGAAAGAGAAAGGCACCCTCACTGGAGTGCTCTCACACTGAGCCCCTTCCGCAGCCAGCCAGGATCAAAAGTGTGCCCGGTGTGTACCTTGGCCCTGAGAACCCAGCTTTGATCTTTCACGTGGCTCCAGCATCGCAGAGTAATGCATTACTGCTGGGCCACTGTGGCTGCTCTTTTAAAGGATATTTTAAAAGATAGAAATAAACAGAGGAAGAGAGAACATGGGGCAAGGTCTGGGAAGGTCTCCAGGGCGGGAACTTCTGTCCCTGGGGAGCCGGAGTGAGCCCCCTCCCAGCCTCCCTCCATACGCTCAGCTGTCCAGAAGCTCTGTGAGTCCCTGCGCTCTTGTTTCTGTTTCAATGAGAAAGCACATGGGAAAGAGAGAGCAAGACAGAAACAGAGAGAGCGATTTTTGCCAGAGACTCGCCATGACTCCCGCCTCCTGCGCCAACCTCCTAGT
Source organism: Tupaia belangeri chinensis (assembly GCF_000334495.1). NCBI lineage: Eukaryota > Metazoa > Chordata > Mammalia > Scandentia > Tupaiidae > Tupaia > Tupaia belangeri. Next base: position 2,830,379 of record NW_006205672.1, read on the forward strand.
GAGCTAGGGCACAGGTGCAGGGCAGCACCCATACTATTCAGGCTGGGCTGGCACCAAAGCTGAGCCTCCCGTGCAGCCTGGACCACACACAGCGGTGCCTCCCTCTTGTACCACTGCAGCTGGGCCCGAGTTTTTTTGTTTTGTTTTGTTTTGTTTTTTCAATAGAGACTTCATTGCACAGGCATGACTGAAGCATGGGCAATTAGCAGACACATGATTGGACAAAGGGTATGATCTAATGCTAATAGACCGATTGCAGAAACCTAGCAAGGCTCATCTGCTTAGATTCTTTTTTGGCCTTCCTGGGCAGCGTTTCTTCCTCCTGACTTTGGACCAAGACTCCTCTGGAATGAGGGTCATGTGATTTATTATCAGAAAGGCAGGAGAGAGCTGGCAGCAGAGGGCCAGTAGGTGGCATGCCAGTGAAGGCACTGTAGTCCCACATAGTATACAATGGTTCAAGTCCTGGATCTGGCAGCTTGCTTTCTCACTCTCCCTCTTTCTTTCTTCCTCTATATCTCTCTGGTGAGTGCACATGCCGCATAGCAAATTAAATAATAATAACAATAAATAATATCAAATAATAATTCTTAAAAGAAAAAAGAAAAGGAAGGCAGGGGAATATTAGAATTTCTATAGCCTATCTATTATAGCTTCTATGGCCTAGTTAGGGGATGAAAGGCCAAGAGGAGGTCAGGTTACCTTTCACCCGTATCTCTCTAAAGTAGTGCCTAAACTGTTTCAAGAACCAAGGACAAATATTTATGAGCCAGGAACCACAGAGAAAAAGCTATATCACACCCCGGAATTAATATTTAAATTGATGTTTCTGGGCCCAGTTGCTGTGCTGCAGTAGTCATGTACGTGTCTTGCAAGCCTGAAAGCCATCTGGTGACTGTGGGTTCAGATCTTGGGTCAGCCTGAACACAGGCTGCATTGCATGAGTGTGGGTGCCCAGGATCCCAGGAGCTAGAGCTAGGGAAAGGGGATCACAGCTTGACTAGACCCTAGTCTTTCTCTCTGTCTCTCATGTGCTCTCTGTCATTATGATGACAACCACAAAATTATATCTCTATTTTCTGAGAAGTAGAAATTCTTAAAAGGTTCCCCCCACACCAGAGGGAGACTCTTGGAATTTTATTATTCTCTATGTTATAAAAGTAAAATAGATCCCATGACTCTTGGATCCATATCTGAATAAAGAGTCCGATAATTTTTTTTCTTATTTAAATAAAAACATTCATACATTATGGTCAAGAGTGCATAAATCACCATGGTTATGTTGCTGGACTCATATGTAACACACTACTATTCGAGTCTCGGACCTGGTGACTTAAAATGCTGGGCACATGTGCACGTGTGCCCCAAATCCCAAGAGGATAATGAAAGATAAGAGACTGAGGCATGGCCTACCCTCTGAAGGGGTGATTTCTCACTTTCTGTCTGTCTCTGTCTTCTCTGGTGAGCACACGTGCCCTATAACCAAACCAAACCCAACCCAACCCAACCAAACCAAACTCTCTCTAAGAAAGAAAGAAAGAAAGGAAGAAAGAAAGAAAGAAAGAAAGAAAGAAAGAAAGAAAGAATGAAAAGAAAGAGAGAGTATTATAAAGAAATGTGACAGTTGAGTAGACTGTCCTGGGCTATCAGCCAGATTCCACAGGGTAGTTTCTCCTTCCGATGGGAATAGTTCAGAGGAGAGCCTGACAAACATTAGATAATTCAGTTGTATGATGAGAAATGCATCTAGTTTTAAAATGTATGCCCTAAGTCTAATGAAATAGGACATTGTCTCATTATAATTTCACTCTTTTGCCTTTGAATATTGTGTAGGCTTTGTTATATATCCAGGACAAGCCAATGATTTCTCTGAGACTCCGTTTTGTTATCTGAAAAATGAAGAAAGTAACATCTACTTCAGAATTGGGGTTAAAAAATATAGAATATGTAGAAGAAAACTGTTTTGAGAGATTTTTGCTATAGGGCGGCGTATGCACTCTCCAAGGAGACAAAGAGACACAGACAGAAAGTGAGAAATCACCCCCTCAATGGGGAATGGCCATGCCATAATCCCTTCTCCTCTAGTCACCTTTCAGGATTTGGGGCACACAGGCACACACGCCCAGTGTGAGTTTTAAGCACCTGGTCCAGGACTTGAACTGCGATTGCCTACAGTGAGAGTCCAGTGACATAATCGTTACACTATCTTCTGGTCCCTGTAGAAGAAATTTTAAACACTGGGTTGTGCTATCGATATGTAAGGCATTATTACAAAACTATCACAGAAAAGGATAACATTAGTTCACTTCTGTTACACTTTTGTATGACATTTTACATCACCCTAGAGTAGGGGGATTCTGCCCATGAGGAACTCTTGGAGAAATGAATTAAGCCAACAAATTTCTACATTGTGTTTAGTGTTCATGGTAAGAGTACTTTAAAAATTTTCTCTTTCCCCTTGATAGCACAATCATTTTAGTTTATGACATAACTGACAATAGATTAATAGGGAAAAAAAAAAAGACGTACAAATTTAACATTAACACATGCATGGGACCCACACACATATGATTTTAAGGAGTAGCCCGAAGGCTGAGGCTTGAATAACACCCTCACAGGGGAGAAGGAGATGGGGAAATGAATGGGTCCAATGTTCAGATAATGGCTAGTAAATGCCTCTCCTTGGGAATTGAATGGGCCTTACAGATGGACAATAGCTCAAGACAAAAATCTGTCCAGGAGAGTTGACATTCCTCAGTCTTCCTTCCTGAGATATGGGTTAACTTAATCAAGCTTCAGGGAGGGGCCTGAAGTGATTATTTTCTTCCTTGGTGGATCTGGTCCTCAGTAGGTAATGGAATATCAGAATAAAGCCTTTCCTTGCACTTTTGGAGAAAAACTAGGATCAGACAAAGGGAGCAAGAGAGTTCAAAGAGAGATCCTTGTTCTGAAGTTTTTTCTTTCATTCAATAGGGCAGCATCATATTTTGGGATACTGTTTACTGAGTCTTAACATTAGGAAACCACTTTAAAAATCACTTTCATTGGGTGGGAATCAGCAGTTAGCGTAATGGCTATGTTACTGGACTCCCACGCAGTTGACCGCGGTTCACGTCCCGGAGCCGGTGGCTTTAAACTCACGCCGGGCGCGTGTGCGTGCGTGCCCAAGATCCCGAGAGGAGAATGGAGGAGAAGGGATTGCAGCGTGACCATCCCCCCTGGGGGGTGATTTCTTGCTTTCTGTCTCTCTGTCTCTCTGTCTTTCTGACAAGTGCAGCACGCACCCTATAGCAAAAACCTCTCCGAAAAAAAAAAA
>NW_006205672.1:2834352-2843404 GCF_000334495.1 Tupaia belangeri chinensis
AGAAAGAAAGAAAGAAAGAAAGAAAGAAAGAAAGAAAGAAAGAAAGAAAGAAAGAATGAAAAGAAAGAGAGAGTATTATAAAGAAATGTGACAGTTGAGTAGACTGTCCTGGGCTATCAGCCAGATTCCACAGGGTAGTTTCTCCTTCCGATGGGAATAGTTCAGAGGAGAGCCTGACAAACATTAGATAATTCAGTTGTATGATGAGAAATGCATCTAGTTTTAAAATGTATGCCCTAAGTCTAATGAAATAGGACATTGTCTCATTATAATTTCACTCTTTTGCCTTTGAATATTGTGTAGGCTTTGTTATATATCCAGGACAAGCCAATGATTTCTCTGAGACTCCGTTTTGTTATCTGAAAAATGAAGAAAGTAACATCTACTTCAGAATTGGGGTTAAAAAATATAGAATATGTAGAAGAAAACTGTTTTGAGAGATTTTTGCTATAGGGCGGCGTATGCACTCTCCAAGGAGACAAAGAGACACAGACAGAAAGTGAGAAATCACCCCCTCAATGGGGAATGGCCATGCCATAATCCCTTCTCCTCTAGTCACCTTTCAGGATTTGGGGCACACAGGCACACACGCCCAGTGTGAGTTTTAAGCACCTGGTCCAGGACTTGAACTGCGATTGCCTACAGTGAGAGTCCAGTGACATAATCGTTACACTATCTTCTGGTCCCTGTAGAAGAAATTTTAAACACTGGGTTGTGCTATCGATATGTAAGGCATTATTACAAAACTATCACAGAAAAGGATAACATTAGTTCACTTCTGTTACACTTTTGTATGACATTTTACATCACCCTAGAGTAGGGGGATTCTGCCCATGAGGAACTCTTGGAGAAATGAATTAAGCCAACAAATTTCTACATTGTGTTTAGTGTTCATGGTAAGAGTACTTTAAAAATTTTCTCTTTCCCCTTGATAGCACAATCATTTTAGTTTATGACATAACTGACAATAGATTAATAGGGAAAAAAAAAAAGACGTACAAATTTAACATTAACACATGCATGGGACCCACACACATATGATTTTAAGGAGTAGCCCGAAGGCTGAGGCTTGAATAACACCCTCACAGGGGAGAAGGAGATGGGGAAATGAATGGGTCCAATGTTCAGATAATGGCTAGTAAATGCCTCTCCTTGGGAATTGAATGGGCCTTACAGATGGACAATAGCTCAAGACAAAAATCTGTCCAGGAGAGTTGACATTCCTCAGTCTTCCTTCCTGAGATATGGGTTAACTTAATCAAGCTTCAGGGAGGGGCCTGAAGTGATTATTTTCTTCCTTGGTGGATCTGGTCCTCAGTAGGTAATGGAATATCAGAATAAAGCCTTTCCTTGCACTTTTGGAGAAAAACTAGGATCAGACAAAGGGAGCAAGAGAGTTCAAAGAGAGATCCTTGTTCTGAAGTTTTTTCTTTCATTCAATAGGGCAGCATCATATTTTGGGATACTGTTTACTGAGTCTTAACATTAGGAAACCACTTTAAAAATCACTTTCATTGGGTGGGAATCAGCAGTTAGCGTAATGGCTATGTTACTGGACTCCCACGCAGTTGACCGCGGTTCACGTCCCGGAGCCGGTGGCTTTAAACTCACGCCGGGCGCGTGTGCGTGCGTGCCCAAGATCCCGAGAGGAGAATGGAGGAGAAGGGATTGCAGCGTGACCATCCCCCCTGGGGGGTGATTTCTTGCTTTCTGTCTCTCTGTCTCTCTCTGTCTGTCTGGCGAGCGCATGCGCCCTATAGTGAAAAACATCTCAAAAAAAAAAAAAAAATACGGTTTACTGACTTTTTCCTCTCTAAGCAGTTTTTGGTGATAAATATTTTTTTATACTTTGAAGGATTAAAAAAATGAAGGTTATTAATGATAACAGGTTTTATATTTGGCATATATAATCTCTTATTTATTTGAGATTTTTATTTTTGCTATAAGGTTGCATGTGCTCAGTGGAGACACCGAAAGTGAGAAATCACTCTCTCTGTCTGTCGGGAGTGCACGCGCCCTACAGCAAAAACCTCTCCAAAAAAAAAAAAGAAATCACTTTCACTTTGCTTTTACTTTAGTGGGAAGATGATCATTCAGATTGACAATGTTAAGTTTCTTGAGCCTACTTTTGTTCTCAGGTTTGAGTTTTCACAAGGTTTGTATGCAATGCTTTTTCAATAAAATACACATATAATTAAATTTTACATTAACTAGTACAACTTTTAAGTATTGGCAGCACTTTTATAGAACCATTGTCTTTCTGACTTCAACGTATATGAAATAACTGAAAGGCAAAGGATCTTCTCTCCTTGTAGAAAGCAGAAAATATTAGACTTTTAAGCATTAGAAAACACTTTATTGAAGAAAATACGTAAGTGACCCAGTAACCAACAAATAGCTTACTTTCTTTGAAACCTTATTTTACCTTTTAGTCCAGCTGATAAGCACTCGAGTATTTCAAAACTATTCCCTATTGTAAAGGTGAAATCAGTATTTCTAGTCCTGTTTTTCTTTACTTAGAAGTATTTAATTTGCTGGACTACGTGGCCATTCATTGATGGAGAATTGAGGAAGACGATCGGCATCCCAAGGGGAACAGGATAAAAGTCAGAGGCTCTAAGTTAGTGTGGTCAGGACACTGGAAATGAAAAACTTTGGCTAGTCTGAAGTCAGGTAAATGTTTTGAGTTCTTCAATTGAATTATTGTTTGGTTAAGCTTCAGTGGTGATGTCCATCTAAAACGCTGAGACAGTGCCAGGCGCTAAATAAACGTTAGCTATGGGAGAAGTCACAAACAGGTAACTTGAAACAGGCTGAAAGAAAACTATTTGTCCAAGGCCCTCTTGTATCCGGAAGGAAACTGTTAAAATATGAAATAAGTAAAAAAAAAAAAAAAAAAAAAAAAAAAAAAAAAAAAAAAAAAAAAAAAAAAAAAAAGCTAAATAAATTGCTTTTACAAAGGTTACATCAATTTTAGGGAGAAGTCTTTTTTTTTTTTTTATATGTGATATTAGTAGCTAAGATTATCCAAAAGGAAAAGGGAAAAGAGATTAGTTTAACCCTCTTCTGCTCAGTAAGTAGGATTGAATGCTAACCAATGAGAGCACAAGTTTGGAAATTCCTAGCTTTAGAGGCCCAATCAAGACGAGTCTATGTCTATAAATAGGACCCTGCCTACGGCTCTTTGTTTAAGCCCAGTGAATTAACATGGCTCGTACGAAGCAGACAGCCCGCAAGTCGACCGGAGGCAAGGCCCCGCGGAAGCAGCTGGCCACCAAGGCGGCCCGCAAGAGCGCCCCGGCCACGGGCGGCGTGAAGAAGCCGCACCGCTACCGGCCCGGCACCGTGGCGCTGCGCGAGATCCGCCGCTACCAGAAGTCCACCGAGCTGCTGATCCGCAAGCTGCCGTTCCAGCGCCTGGTGCGCGAGATCGCGCAGGACTTCAAGACCGACCTGCGCTTCCAGAGCTCGGCCGTCATGGCGCTGCAGGAGGCGTGCGAGGCCTACCTGGTGGGGCTGTTCGAGGACACCAACCTGTGCGCCATCCACGCCAAGCGCGTCACCATCATGCCCAAGGACATCCAGCTGGCCCGCCGCATACGCGGGGAGCGGGCTTAAGGCATTCTCTGTTAGGCAGTTTCTAAAGGCTCTTTTCAGAGCCACCCACCTTTTCATCAAGAGCAGCTGTACCAGTTTTCAGCGGTGTCTGGTTACTGTTGTGTCCCGGCGTGAGTAGAAGCAGAGGTCAGGGGAAGCTCACATGTGTTAGGCGTAGAATCAACCAATGCGGTACATTTACTGAATTGACCAGTTACCCTCCTTTGTAAAAGTTGGTTCAGGTTTAGAAAGCTAAGTTTACTCTGGACAGTGCTGCAAGGGTGCAAGAGACATTAAGATCGTGAGGGCGGGGCGGGGGGGGGGGGAAAGTAACTGGTGTGTTCAAGGATACAATTAAATTTATTAATTGATAATTCAACATCTTACGTTACATAATACAGGCGGTGCAGACCAAAATAGTTCAAGGAGCGACGGTGTAAATACATGGATCTTTGTTTTTACGGTGCGGGCTGTTGTACTGTTCTAAGAAACAAAACTTATACAAAGTATAGAGGAAAATGATGTAAGTAAAAAAAACTTGTTTAGCAGGCGCTTGTGATTTTTTCCGCGTAGACGTCTACGACTAAAAGTGAAGTCTGCAATTCAAAGTTAAAACTAGCGAAAATGTTGCAAAAGTAGTGAAACTTGCTTCCCGCAATTGACTGGCTAGTTTAAATGGAGCTTTTTGATTGGCTAACAAGACGTTTGTTCTAATGACCACTAAGGAAGCGCTACCAGAGTCAATTTACATAGACTCCGCCCCTATGACGACACAACACAAAATTACCAATAAAAACGCAGTACTGTGCGAGCCTTCATTTGCATACAAGCTCTATAAGTACGCGCAACCAGGCCGGTTGGCTGTAGTCAGTCGTTTTCTTCTCTGGCTGTGTGTCGTCTTTTGTAAGAAAATGCCGGATCCAGCAAAATCTGCTCCCGCTCCCAAGAAGGGCTCGAAAAAGGCTGTAACGAAGGTGCAGAAGAAGGATGGGAAGAAGCGTAAGCGCAGCCGAAAGGAGAGCTATTCTGTTTACGTGTACAAGGTGCTGAAGCAAGTGCATCCTGACACCGGTATTTCTTCCAAGGCCATGGGCATCATGAACTCGTTCGTCAACGACATCTTCGAGCGCATCGCCGGCGAGGCGTCCCGCCTGGCGCATTACAACAAGCGCTCGACCATCACGTCCCGCGAGATCCAGACGGCCGTGCGCCTGCTGCTGCCCGGCGAGCTGGCCAAGCACGCCGTGTCTGAGGGCACCAAGGCGGTCACCAAGTACACCAGCTCCAAGTAAAGGTACACGAAAGAAGCAACAGATCAACTCTTTTACCCCAAAGGCTCTTTTCAGAGCCACTTCAGTTTTCAGAGAAAGCTGCTGTATACACTCGCTGGAAGGTTGGGTAAGGTGTGATCACGGCTGCACACTTGTAGGTTTAAGGGTAGAGTGTCTTTTCTAGTCCAGTCTTGTCACCGTCAACATAAGTCCTGTTCATAGATAAGTAGTTCTAGAGACTACAATTTTTTACGGAATTAAGCTTTATTTCATTTGGCCTAGAGAGGACAGTGACGAAGGGGAGAAAAAGGGAAAAAAAAAAGTCAGGTCCGGGATTTGAACTGGGTAGGTCTTAGGAGTCCAGCGCTCTTAAGCACCACGCCACCTGTCGGCTCCTGAAGATTTCAAATGTATAGTCCTACTAGACCTTCAATGCAATATTTGGTATAAGGGGGAAAATAAGGTTTGGTTACGGATGTGTTACAGATGTACCCTGTCTGTGAATAACCTGGGATTTATTTGCCCTAGTGTGTAGATGGGAAGCCCCCAGTCTCACCCCACCCTGGCTTCCTGTTTCTTGGTGGCCTAATGTGTATAGCATATGCCCATAGGCGTCTGTCAGACTTGCTCCAAGGTAGATGGGCTTTTCGTCTGTTGGTCTGTCTGTATGTCCTGACTTCGCTATCTCCTTCTATTCCAATAACCTCATTCAAGGAGACCTTTGGTTTCCCTTACCCATGGCCTGGACGTTTGGCAGTATCAAGATTTTTTTTTCTGTCAAGTGGAAGGGGTACCCTAGCATTTAAAGGGGTTAGAGACCAGGAACGCCTTTAGACAGGATTCACAGAATAGTTCCTCACAACAAAGTTATGTACATATTTTAGGGAAAAATAAGAAACCCAGGCCCCAAAGAACTCTGTATCCTTTAAGAATTTAATCATTTTAGTCAAATCTCTTTTAAATAGTTATTTAACTTTTTTATTATTTATTTTAATTTGACCAGAGAGGGACAGAGAGAGATGGAAAGTGTGAAACCACAGTCGGCCATGTGGGAGTCCAGTGCCCTTAACCACTGCACCACCTGCTGGCCCCCAACCTCCTTTCAACCTTACCCAGCCCCTTGCTCTTTACTGGAAAACTGAGCACTCCGCAGACTGATTCTGTTTATAGGTCTTCTCAGGAAAACGTGCTCCTCCAGGCTGAACTTGGTTCAAGTAACCAACTGATTGTAAGAATCACTTCTGTGCTTGTCAGACACATTTCCAGGTGTCTCCTCTTTTCCTGATTCAGGCTAGAAGTGAGAACCAGGGAGGTGGTTTTTAGAGTCCTCAGCTGTGCGCCTGTATGTTTTTTTTTTTTTTTTTTGGGAGAGGTTTTTGCTATAGGGCGCGTGCGCTTGCCAGACAGACTGAGAGACAGAAAGCGAGAAATCACCCCCCAGGGGGGATGGTCACGCCACAATCCCTTCTCCTCCATTCTCCTCTCGGGATCTTGGGCACGCATGCACATGTGCCCTGTATGAGTTTTAAGCCACCGGGTCCGGGACTTGAACCGTGGTCGACTACGTGGGAGTCGAGCAACATAGCCATTATGCTAACTGCTGGTTCCCAATGTTTTAATGGACTCTGGGAGATTTGGTAACTACATGTTAAGTCTTCAAATAATGGACTTGTGGGTGCATCAGAATCCTTGTGTTGAAAATGTCCTGACAAAGGGGAGAATGTGAGTGGAGAGGGAAAGACCTCTCAGTTCTAAACTTGTGCAACTCAAGACATTCTGACAGGAGCATGTGGATGTTTTGTTTACCAAATAAAATACATCCTTGGGGAAATAGGAAAATATTAGTTTACAATTCACTTCTCAATCAAGCTTTGAAATTAAACTGTTCTTGACAAAGCTTGGGGAATTTACATGCCAATTTTGCACTTAATAATTTTGTAATGTAATGCAAATCTACATCCAATTGAACATTGCACAAAATGACTTCTTTCACTGGGAAATGAAGATTCTCAGTTGAGTTATGGTTCCCTGAACTTTTTCTTTTTTTACAGTTCACATGTCTGTTTTTTCCCAAAGAAAGAGACAGGTACCCCACAGGGGTGCCCCCCATGCTGGAATCCACCCCGTTTGGGGAGGCCCAGATCATAGGTACGTTTGTGTCCAGCACGCTCAGGGAGAGCATGGATGCAAACTCAGGGTCTTTCTCATGTGGGTGCAGCTGCATCACCACTGCTTGGTCCCCTCCTTGGCCTGTTTCTTCCTAGGCTAGGATCCTGAAGCCAGGATCGTTTCTCCCTGAGGGCGAGAAGGCATGTATCTGAGGGTCTTTGAATTTGTTAAAGCTTTGCCAACTGGCTCAGCTACTTTGTCAGAAGTTATGTCAATCAGTTTAATTGGCAGTTCCTCACCCTGAAGCTAAAGGCCTGCTATCATCTAATCAAGACTCACCCTCTTCCGTTGTTTGCCCATCTTTTTTCTTTTTAAAGGTTTTTGTTATAGGGCATATGCGATCACCAGAGAGAGTAAGCTGAGAGAGAAAGTAAGAAGTCAGCGCCCTGGGAGGGGAGGGGATGGCCACACCACAATAACTTCCTCCCAGGGTTTTGGGCACACATGCACATGTGCCCAGAGCGATTTTCTTTTCCTTTTTAGAAGATTTCTGCTATACGGCATGTGAAAGACAGAGACAGAAAGACAGAAAGTAAGTAATCACCTCCCTCCCCAGGGTATAGTCATGCCGTAATTCCTTCTCCTCATCCTCCTCTCGAGATCTTGGGCACACACGCACATGTGCCCAGAGTAAGTTTAAGTTGCTGGGCCTGGGACTTGAACTGCGGTCAACTATGTGGGAGTCCAGTGACATAACCATTATGCCATCTGCTGGCCTAGCGTGATTTTCAAGCTGCCAGGCCCAGGCCTCAAATCATAGTCGGCCATGTGGGAGTCCAGAGCCTTAACCACTACACCCTCTGACTGGCCCCTCTAATACATCTTATTGTTCTGTGGTTTTGTTACATTGTTCTCCTGAGCTATAGTCCTCAGTCATTCTCTGGACTAATCAAAGCTATCAACCTGCCAGTTTTTTAAACTTGCTCTAATCTTACTCTAAGAAATCCCTTTCTAGTTCACAATGAAGTCTTTTTCCTTTTAGCTCTTAAAAGCCTTGTTTCTTGCCCATTTAACAACTGTGTAGTTTTGTGAACTGTAGCATTGTTCTTCAATTTCTTCCCCCTTGTTTCAAGGTGCACTTTCTATGCTTCTTTGTATTCTCCCACAAAGGCTATCCCAATGCCTACTCTAAAATAACTTTTCTAAGAAAATTCTAAGGAGGGCCCATAGAATTGCTTACTTTATAACATTCACTGACTTCTCAAAATAAAGATGGGGAAACAAAGATAAAAAGTAGCAATCCTGGGACCAGCAGTTGGCATAATGGCTATGTCACTGGACTCCCACATAGTCTACCGTGGTTCAAGTCCCAGACCTGGTGGCTTAAACTCATGTTGGGTGTGTGTGTGCGTACATGCCCAAGATCCCAAGAGGAGAATGGAGGAGAAGGGATGGTGTGGCCATCCCCCTGGGGGGATTATTTCTTGATTTCTGCCTCTCTGTCTCTGTCTGCTTTATGACAAGCGCACATGCAAAAACCTCTTAAAAAAAAAGTTACAATAAAAAAAGAACAAAGAAAGACAAAAATTTGTTTACTGACAATCCTAAAATATATAAATGCTAGTAAAATTGATGAAAAGGAAACTGATAAAAGTTAAAAAAAAAAAAAAAAGGTAGCAATCCAAGGAAACCTTGGTATGTATTTTGACTAAACAAAGGATCTAAAACAGATTAAAGAGGACCCTGGGAAGGAGATGGTACCTGCTGGCCTCCCTTGGCACTGGTCTGTTCTATTTGTGGAATGTTTCTCTCTCTCTCTCAACTCCCATAAGCATTTTTCTCCACTTTTTCACTACTTTCTTCTTGTTTCTCTTAGCTCAAGACACTTAAATTGCCCTTAGTAATTACTGATCCTGACCCAACTTGACTGTTAGAAATTCAATATCCTGAGGGTGGTAAAGGACAGTGTCCCCTCAGCCAATATATATATATATATTCTTAAAAGAATTATTTATTCATTCATTTTATTTTAATTTGACTGAAGACACACACACAGAAGAGAGAGAGAAAGGGAA
>NW_006205672.1:2843424-2845380 GCF_000334495.1 Tupaia belangeri chinensis
AGCAAGCCACCAGGTCCGGGACTTGAACCGTGGTTGACCATGTGGTAGTGTCCAGCGCCTTAACCACCTCACCACCTACTGGTCCCCAGCCAATATGTTTTTGTAGCCAGAACAATGAGGTTAGGATATAGCTTTTTTTTTTTTTTTTGAGGGGTTTTTGCTGTAGGGCATGTGCGCTTACTAGAAAGACAGAGAGAGAAATCACCCCCAGGGGGGATGGCCACACCACAATGCCTTGTCCATTCTCCTCTCAGGATCTTGGGCATGCATGCCCACGTGCCCAAAGTGAGTTTGGGGAGAAGTGAGTTTGTGGTAGAGGGAATTTTTCATCATTCCATTTTTTATTGTATGATTAGAAGTTAATTTCTCATCCTCTTTCAGATCATAACATTTTCCTCTTGCCTTAACATATCTTTTAAGAATGTTTCAATTTTCTGGAACCAGCAGATGGCATGATGGTTATATCACTGGACTCCCATGTAGTCAACTGCAGTTCAAGTCCTGGACCTGACAGCCTAAAACTCATGCCCGGTACACGTACGTGCGTGCCCCAAATCCCAAGAAACGAATGGAGAAGGGATTGTGGCATGGCCATCACTTTCTATCTCTCTATCTCTGTCTCTCCAGCCAGTACACATGCCTTATAGCAAAAATTTCCTTTAAAAAAATGTTTCAATTTTAACATAGATTACCTTATATCATTATATCGAACAGCCTTGACTGCCCCACCTTTTTACCTACAGAATGCAAAGCAATTTAATTTACAAGCATCTCAACTGTTAGAGCCTTATTCACCATAGTCCTGGCTTGAAAGAAATTTATTTATTTTTTTGTTAGTTTGTATAGGGTGTGTGCACTTGCCAGAGAGACAGAGGAAGTGAGAAAGCACCCCCCGGGAGGATAACCATGCTGCAATCCCTTCTCCCCATTCTCCTCTTAGGATTTGGGTACACACACATGCACACGCTTGATTTCTCAAGCCACCAAGTCTGGTAATGGAACCCTGTCGTCAGCCATGTGGCATCTAGCCACCTTCACCACCACACCACTGACTGGTGGAAGAATATCGATCTTTTGTTCCCTGTGAGGTTGTCTTTTCTTTGGGTGTGATAGAATAGTGAGTGACTATGAGTTTTCTCAATCACCTCCAAATGTAGTATATTAGAAAATCCTTTTGGTTCAAATTATGTTTAGTATCCTACCATATCTCACCATCTCCACTATCATCCTGTCCCAAGCCACCACATCTCATGGATATTTGCAGTGACTTTCTAAGTGCTTTTCCCCCATCTGATCTCTTATTTATTTATTATTTTTGGAGAGATTTTCACTATAGGGTGTGCACGCTCGCCAGACAGAGAGACAGAAAGCGAGAAATCACCCCCCAGGGGGGATGGCCACGCCGTAATCCCTTCTCCTCCATTCTCCTCTCGGGATCTTGGGCACGCACGCACACGCGCCCAGCGTGAGTTTTAAGCCACCGGGTCCGGGACGCGAACTGCGGTCCACTACGTGGGAGTTGAGCAACATAGCCATTACGCTAACTGCTGGTTCCCGATCTCTTCCTTCTTAATTTGCCACAAAGAAGGCTTTTTTTTTTTTTTTCTATAGCGAAAAACCTCTCCAAAAAAAAATAAGAGAGAGACTTTTGCTATAGGGCATGTGTGCTCACGAGAGAGAGAGAAAGAGAGAGAGAGAAAGAGAAATCACTCCTGGGCGGGGGAGGGGAGTAGCCACACCTCAATTCCTTCTCCTCCATTCTTCCATTCTCCTCTTGTGATCTTGGGCATGCATGTACATGCGCCTGGTGTTGAGGTTTAAGCCGCCGGATTTGGGACTTGAACTACAGTCAACTATGTGGGAGTCCAGCGACTTAACCATTACACCATCTCTTGGTCCCCAGACTAAACTTTTTTTTTTTTTTGAGGTTTTTTTTTTTGTTGTTACCAGGGCCAT
>NW_006205672.1:2845513-2873022 GCF_000334495.1 Tupaia belangeri chinensis
CTCCTCTCGGGATCATGGGCACGCACGCACACGCGCCCGGTGTGAGTTTAAGCCACTGGGTCCGAGGCTTAAACGCACACGCGCCCGGTGTGAGTTTAAGCCACTGGGTCCGAGGCTTAAACGCACACGCGCCCGGTGTGAGTTTAAGCCACCGGGTCCGAGGCTTGAACGGTGGTCGACTACATGGGAATTCAGCTACGCAGCCATTACGCTAACTGTTGGTCCCCCACCCACCCCCCACCACCACTAAGCTTTTGAAGTGTAAGTCAGATCACATCAGTCCCACAGCCTCTTCCCCAACTGAAAACCCTCCAGGAGCTTCCGAATCAAGGTCCACCTCCTTAAAATGGTCCACCTTTATCCTTACCACTCTCGTTTGCTCCATTTCATAACACTCATTTCCTTGCTTTTTTTAAATTTTATTTTTGAGAGATTTTTGTTACAGAGTGCATACCCTTGCTTGCAGGACAGAGAAACAGAAAGCAAGAAATCACCCCCAGGGTGAATGGTCACCCGCAATTGTTTCTCCTCTATTCTCCTCTCAGTATCGGGCATGGATGCTCACGCAACTGGTGTGAGTTTAAGTCGCCAGGTCCAGGAAGCAAACCACGGTCGACTACATGGGAGTCCAGTGAAGTAACCATTATGCCATTTGCTGGTCCCTCTCCTCACTTTTAAATACACAAAGGTCCTACCCGAGGACCTTTGCATTTGCTATTTTATCTTTTCTTTTGAGAGAGAGAGAGATTTTGGCTATAGGGTGTGTGTGTTCACCAGAGAGACACAGAAAACCCGTGAGAAATCACAGATGGCCATGCTGCAATCCCTTCTCCTCCATTCTTTTCTCAGGATCTTTGGCACTCATGCACACACGTCTGGCGTCAGTTTTAAGCTGCCAAGTCCAGGGCTCGAACTGTGGTCAAACTGGGATATAAGTCCAGTGACGTAACCACTATGCCATCTGCTGGTCCCCATTTGCCATTTCTTCTCAAAAAGCTTCCCCCCCACATATGGGCACGCTGGGCTTCCTCATTTATTTCAGATTTCTGCTCAGAAGCTACCTCACCATCTTATCATTGGGTGTTACCTGACCGTCTCATTTAAGATGGCAAGCCCACCTCTTCTCCCTCAGTTCCTGGTACCTTTTTAGCCTCATACCTTGCTCACTTTTCCTCCATATACATCTGAATACTTATTTCCTTGTTTGTTGATGAATCAGATACTGATATATTAAAAAAAAAAAAGTTCGTTCTTGCTTACTTCAACTCCCTGCTTTCTGAGTAGATGACTTCTCAATTAAAGGCTAATTTACCAGCTTCTCTGGGTTCAATGAGATGTGAATAGAAGCTGTATGCGTTTCTTATAGTTTGTGACCTAAAAAGAATATATGGATGTGTTGTGTGTCTTGTGTCTTTCTGGCACTTATCTAAGGTATGCTTTATAGATGGATAGAATTCCATTATCCTAGTGGTGGTGCATGATACCTATAGAAAAAGGCATGCCCTGTGAGCCATGACACACATCTGCCGCTAAGCCCCTCCTTGCTCATCAGCCCATTTGCTTAACAACCTAGTTAAAGTCATTAAATGAGGAGTGCCTATATATGTGTATCCTATTTTTTATCCATTTGTTTATTGATAGACAGGAGAGGGGACTCTGCATCTTGGCTATTGTGAAAAGTGCTGCAGTAAACACTGGGGTGCAAATATCTTCCCAACACAACCAATTTCCTTTCCTTTGGATATATGCCTAGCAGAGGGAATGGTGGATCATCCAGCAGTTCTATTTCTAATTTTTTGAAGCCTCCTTAATGCTGATAATGGAAATTATTCTTAAATGTATATGTATATATACATATAAATTTAAATACATACATATATATATATGTATATAGTCTCCCCTCCCTCCCACAAGAAACAGCAAATCTGTGTAAATACAATTTTAGGATTAGCATGAGAGTTAACCAAGTTAAAACAAATTCCAATCTTTAACCTGGAGAAAAAAGGTCTGTTCATTTGTCTCTGGGAAGTTTATTTAATAGTATTTATGATTGTGGGGATGTGTTTGGAAGGAAAAAGGGGCATAACAAATCTTTTTGGTATATGCAAATGATTTATAGCGGGGGGAAAAATAGAAAGATAATAAAAGCAAACAAACCCATGGCCATGGCATGAAGAAATGATATATGGATTCCACGCATGACTGAGTCGTTTAGATTGAGCCCATTGATGGAACTGTGGCCCCATACAGCACAGAGATATCAAGTAAATGTATTTGACCCTCCCCAGAATGTACAGGAATGATGTGTTCCTAAAACGTTCTGGGTGTGTGACTATATCGTGTTATTACTAACAAGTTCAGGCTCTTGAGACAGACCACCTGCTGTGTAACCAGCTCTGCTTTTCTTTTTCTGTTTTTTCGAAACAACTGAAGGCTGTTCTCTGAAAAGAACATTATAGGGTTAACCCTTCAGTGTATTTAATATCAAATGTGAAAAGATACATAGGTAATCATGATACAGAAGATAATTAAAATGATATATATTTTAATATGAATGTATTTGTAAATATAGACAAAATCTTGACTTTCCCAAATTACCGAAGTTGGTCCAAGAAAAGGATACCGGGATAAAAAATAACTAGAGGAGAATCTGGAAGGGTAATCAAAATTCTCCTCTTAAAGGCAGCACCAGGCCTAGGCAGTTTTACCAACACTGAAGACAGACAATATTTACATCATATAAATTGATCAAGACAATAGAAAATGATTAAAAGCCACCCTACTGAGATCGTAAGGCAATGACAGCAACAGGTAACATTAAGTTTATGTGAAATAACCCATGTAATGCAAGTAAGTGCTTGGTACATGAAAATAATACAGTTTAGTTGTTATTATGTCCCATTTGTAGTGGAATGAGAGATAAAAGGGATAAGAAACAGAAATTCAAGAAGCTATTAGGTATAAAATTTAGACTTGAATTCTAATTTATCATGGTCAAAGCTTGTGAAATTTCCAAATATCGTTGGGTTAAAGTTAGAAAATTATTATTTTCTGGGCCAGCAGTGGTGGCACAGAGGTGACACAACACTGTCATGGGAAGGTCCCTGGTTCACATCCCGAGGGCTCCCTGTGCATACCGGGTGTGCTCACATGCCAGTGACCTGGACTGGCTGAGACTGGGCAGGGATCGCAGCGTGAAAACCCTGCTGGGAGGGATTGGTTTTCCTCTGTCTTTCATGGATGAGGTTGAAAAATTTTTTTTTAAACTTAAAGAAGATGATTATTTTCTACAATATATATGGTACTTATAAGCCTGATGTAATGCCTATTTCTTCTCTTCAAGGTCTTTTTCTGCCCTTCCAGAAGAAGTGGGCCTCAAAGTCACAGCCAGGCTCCAGATGAATCCTGCTGCACCGGAGAGCATGTTGGGGATTCCTGAAAATTATCTTCTTTAATTCATTTTTCTAGAATGTCTAAACCAATTACTTCTAGTCTTAAGAGATTTTTTTTTCTTCCTCCATTAACTCCCATATCCCATCAGGAATCTTTTAACATTATGTCACTTCACAATTTATTTTTTTTCCATCCTAAGTTGTAAGGTGAAGAAGTTATTGGGTTGTTGAGGAGGTTAAGATACATTTTTGTATAGAAAAACAGGGAAAAGCTTCATGACTTTCCCGATGACCTAACATTATGGTACTTAGTGTGATATGGAGATGAAGGGAGAGGGCAGGAAGATGAGTTTCTTATCCTCTGGGGTTTTATACCTCCCTGACCCAACTTAACAAACTAAGAAATGAGGAATAAAGAGAGAAGACAGCAAACAGCTCTATGGAAGCCTCGATTTTTCCACTTGGCAACTTATTTCTCTTTTTACATTCTGCTTTTTTGCCACTCTTAATATACAGTTCTTTCAGTTTTTACATTCTTAAAAGACTGGTGATAACCACTTCTTAAGATTTTAATAATATTAGTTATAGTAGCTCCTAAAAAATGAAGGACCTAGAATAAATCTAATAACCCTCCTAGACAAAAATTGTTAACACTGTTGTTAGACATTAACAATGACATAAATAAATAGTTATATCTTATTCATCGACTTAAACAGTGAACATCATAACGATTGATGTCCCTTATCCTCATCCCCACCCCATTCCAAAAAAGATCTACAAATTCACTCAATCCCATTTAAATCCAATACTTTTCGCAGAAGAATTTGACAAAGTTAATCTTTCTTGAAACCCATTTTCTCTTGTTTTCTTCCCACTTCACTGACTCTTCCTCATCAATATCATCTCTTGTGCACAGCCTCTGAAATCTGACAGGCCTCTAGGCTCAGCCTTAGACCCATTTCTGTTTTCTCCTTACATTGTCTTTTTCAGTCTCACAGCTTTAAATACTACCTGTGAGGGAAATTCACATAATTCATGGAAAAGGGAACTAAAGTATTTTCTATGATGCAAAAAAAATTTTAAAATCCAGTTTTTGTTTTTTTGAGAGGTTTTTGCCATAGGGCGTGTGTGCACTCGCCAGACGGACAGAGAGAGACAGAAAGTGAGAAATCACCCCCCAGGGGGGATGGCCACGCTGCGATCCCTTCTCCATTCTCCTCTCAGGATCTTGGGCACGCATGAACACGCACCTGGCGTGAGTTTTAAGCCACCGGGTCCAGGACGCGAACCGCAGTCGACTACATGGGAGTCCAGCAACATAGCCATTACGCTAACTGCTGGTCCCAGGAATTGGTTTTTAAATTGCCACAGGTGGTGTGTACCTGCCAGAGACAGAGAGAGGAGAAAGCATACCAGTGGGGCATGGTCATGTCACAATCCCTTGTCCTCCATTTCTCCATCCTGTTGGGGTTTTGGGTACCCACCCAGAGGACTTGCATGCTTTTTTCCAATTCAAACCCCAGCTGGCCCTGTAGGATCTGGCTCCCTTTATCACTAGGCTATAGGGCTAGCTCACTAATAGGGATCTTAAATAATATACGAATATAAAACTTTTTTCTTACTACTTCCTCCTCTGTTTCAGCTTGCTCTTTCACAGTTCAAGGAAATGTTTATTGCTCTGATCCAAAGTCTAGTTTTCGTCCACTCCTCTTAAATTCCCCACGTGTAATCAGTCAGAAAGCTTTGTCGGCACTTCCTACAAAACATAATCCAAGTGTGGCCACAATAGCTCACTGCTACCTCACTGGTCCAGGCTGCCAGAAACTGCCAGGATCTTACCGGGTTGGTAACTCTGCTTTCTTGCTTTCATTGTCTTTCTACAGGCCTGGGGATCTGTCTCGAACTAAGACTGGTGCCAGTGAGGACTGTCAAACACTTCTCAGACAGCTGCCAGCTATGCCTCCATTCTGTCTGGTTTTCAAGGCCTGGTATAGCTAACCCTTGGCTCCTCCTAGGGGAAAATTCCTAAATCCCGAAGGCATGGAGACAGGAAAGCCCCAGAACGAAACATGCTATTTCCCTTTTCATTCCAAGGCAGTTGGTCCACTTCAGCGATTCTTTCTAGGCTAGAAAGAATCTGTTTTAGTGATCTAAAACAGACCTGGACTCTGGTGGGGAAAGCTTCTGTGATCTTCCAAAGAGTTTAGAATTCTCCGTGTCTGGCCTGGAAAGTGAGAAATGACCCCTAACTGACCACCCTCCTCCTAACCCGTTACCTGTTTTGCTCCAAACCTGGCCACTACAGGGCATTGTGCGTAGGCTTGGAAGCCCCGGAGACTACAGGGTGGGCTCAGGACTCCCGGCAGGTGAAGCCTCAGGAGTCCAAGAGACCCTCAGTGCGGCTTCTGCCAGGCCTGGGGGCGAGCTCCCCCGCCCCTCACCCACCACCCCACCGAGAAAAAGCAGCATGACCCACCCTCCTTGCCAACTGCATCAGACCCCTTCCGGGGTCTGGTTCTGAATCCTAGAAACTTATCCGGGATGGGGCAGGACGCGGTTCCCTAACTCGCTCTGGAGCAACGGTAGAGGAGCCGGGCGCCTTGCCCGCCGGCGTGCTGGTTCTGCAACCCTGTCCCCTCCGCCTCCGACGTGATGGAGCCGGCTGGGGAGGTCTGTGCGGCCATCTCGCAGTCCCCACCCACCCCGCTCCCTGCCGCCGTCCTGGCTTGCGGCTGCCTTTTCTTTAGATCTCTCTGGGCTGGCGGAGAAGGTGGGCGTTCACACCGAGCAGCGACCTCTTCTATGGTTTCCGGGGAGGCGGTGGCCAAGCGCTCCCAGCAGCCCCTGCGCTAGGCGGCAGCGGCTGCAACCTCCGCGGGAGTCCGCAAGGGGGCGCAGCGCCGGGTCGCGGACTGGCGGGTCAGCCCGGCAGGTTCCGCTCAGCTGTGGGAGCTGCTCCTCGGCGCGCACCCGCTTTCCCGCGATACTTCCACCGTATCCGAGAGTTCCAAACTGCCCACCCCAACTAAACAATTACGTCAGGATTTGGGGGGCTACCCAGGAAACCCGGACGACCACTCGCCTACCACCGCCACCAACCCCCTCCAGAGCTTATTTCTCGCTCTTGCCGGCTCTGGGAAAGTAAATTTCTCCCGGGAGTTTTTTGGGGAAGGTTACAGCAAAGCGTGCGCCCCTCGGCTTTTGCGTCAGTTCGGTTCCCGCACACTGGCGGCGGTAGGTAAGCATCGGTGGCGGGCAAAGGCCTCAATGTGCGCCCGAGGCCACCGGGTGGCGCCAGCGGCCCGCCACCGGACACGCTCGGAGCGGGACGCCTCCGCCAGGTCCGGGGCTTTGTCAGTGCTCTGTCCCTCTGGAAGCCCAGTTCTAGCCGCTAGTTCAGTGTCAGCTAACCAACCGTTGCTACGTAGGTTACTTATTCTAGTAAATAAGTAATAGAGTGTTAAGGACATTTCTAACCGTGCAAACCCCCAAGCTGCAGGGCTGGGAAGCCCAAAGCCCCTCAGGGGGTCATTAGGAGGATAGCAAGTGAGAATACTATCCACTCCTTGGTTCTTAGGCTCATTCAGTCTTCCTCCTGGGGACACAGTGCATACATACCATGCTGGAGGGTGGGACTTCAGCTGTGCCTTCTGCAGGTGGCCCAACTCTATTAAGGCGGTGCCTTTTGGGCCACATGGCATGTGATTTGGTCAGTGGGTCTTGAAGCCGTGGGCCACTCCTGCACTTTCTCCTATGCGAAGTGGCCTGATTAAATGCTATGTGTACAGGGTTCCATGCCTAAGGGCCAGGGATTCCAGAAGCCCCTGAATAGTGTCTGTCTAGGACCTTCATAAGAAATAAAGGCAAATCCATACTTGGAAAATGTGTTGGTTATTGTGAGAAAACAAAACAGAACTGATGGCCTTTCCAGGATGGAAGGGGCCCAGTGTTGTCAACTGGATAAAATGGAGTGGTTGGTGTCCTCAGGGTATAGCCTTATCAGAGGCTCAGCCTTGGTCTCTGTTGCTGGCAGATTGAACGTTTAGAGGAGTTGATCGCTAAATCAGCCTTGGTAGGTGGGTGTTGCACTTTGGGGCCCTATATAGTGGCTGCTCTATTTATGTGTCCATTATTTCAGCAGGGGGACTGGGGACAAACTAGGAAATATTGTCTGGATGGTAATTTTGTCTACTGCTGTGTGCTGCTTCCTTGGGGAGTGTTCTCTGGCTAACGTGGTACAAAGATCCCATGTCATGGCTGCTCCAACCCCTCTACCCACATCCTTCTACCCCAGACTTCCCTTGTCTTTAGCCTTCCAGTCTTTCTTTTCTCCCAGGTTCCTGGATCAACCAGTCAGGCCATTTGCCAGTGACCCTCAAGTCTGTATGACTTCCATCCTTGGGTCATTTCTCTTTTTACAGCGGGTAACTTGGTTCAGTAGCTGAAACTGACTATGGGGAGAATTTCTCCACTACTGTCTTTAAAGGCCTCTCTTGAGTTGCTATCAGTTTTCTTTTTCTTTTTTTTTTCAAGAGATTATAGGGCATGGGCACTCATAAGAGACACAGAGAGAGACAGACAGGTAGTGAGAAATCACCCCTCAGGGGGGATGGCTGCAGTGCAGTCCCTTCTCCTCTTGAGATTTTGGGCATGCACACACATGCGTCCAGTGTGAGTTTTAAGCTACTGGGTCAGGGACTCAAACCGCCAACAACTACATGGGAGTCCAACGATGTAACCATTATGCCATCTGCTGGTCCCAAGTTGCTGTGGGTTTCAATCTGCAACCTCATACTGAGTGGCTTCACTCATACCCTCGCCGTCTGGAATTCAGGCTTTCCTAGAGGTCCCTCTGAACTTGCTGGTCATTACGACGGCCGCACTTTCCTGGCTTCTGGTGGCTGAGCACTCCCATCCAGCCTCGTCCGGCCTCATTTGGCCTCGTTGCCTTGGAGTGCTGTCATCCTCGTCCCCGTAGCTGTCAGTGAGCCACGTTCTGTGACTCCCCTCCCGCCATCAGCGCTGGTCACAGGAGTACTTCCATCGAATGTTTCAGAGATTCTTATAACCTTACCACCACGTGTTCCACACTGCTTTGGTAGAAGATATATTTCCTTTAAATCCTTCCATGAAACTTACACATCTAGTGGCTCTTCTGGTCACACTAAGTAGCTTTGTTAAGGGTGCCCACCTGAGTCTTTTAACCCCTTCCTTTACTATCTCTCCTGGCATTTCAACTTTGCTTAGTATTGGCCATAACATTCTCCACCCCAGGAGTCATCCTAGTAATGAGTTGGCTCCAGTCCTGTATCTCAGGAGAGAACTCCCAAGTCAATAAACCTTTCTCCATCCAAGTCTATGCTCTGGCTCCTTGACCAAGCCCCCTCAGAATCCAAACCTATGTGTTCTCCAGGCTCCTGTGGGTGAGTGAAGGCTAGCTTTTGCACTCCTCTGGGTTAAGTCCAGTTCCTTCCCTACTGGGCCCCAGCTGGGTTACGCTGTGGCTTCGCCCTTCTAGTGGTAGGCGGAGAAGTGGGGGTTACCTAATAAGATAATCAGGCTGGACTTTTCTGAGATGTTTTCTAAGTTCAGATGGCACTTATGCTTGCTGGAGAGAAAGAGAAAAAAAAAAAGAGAGAGAGAAAGAACATTTCCCCCTCCATGGGGTATGGTCACACCACAATCCCTTCTCTATTTCTCCCTCCTTTCAGGATTTTGTGCACACATGCCCATGTGCCTGGCATGTTTCTCAAACCACTGGGTCGGGGACTTGGCCATGTGGGATCAGCCCACCTTACCCACCATATCATGACTGGCCCAACTTCCAAGATTTTAAAGATTTCTTTAGAGTAGGTCTCATTTGAAATAATCCTTGATTATGAATTTTCAGACGTATGCCAGCTCATTTATTTGCTTTCAGAGTTCTGTGCTATGAGACGTGCGGTTCTAGTGTCCTTGACCTTTTGGGGTTCGTGCTGGCACTCATGCAGACAGGAAAGGGAAGGGGAGGGGACTGTCCAGATCCGAGGGCGCCTACGGAGCTGCTGCTACTCTCCTTCCTGGGCTTTCTTCTCCTGTGTCCTTTCCTGCGGCTCTTCTGCTTGTTCCTGACACTTCAGCTCTTCTTCTAAATATCTATATTTCTTAAAGGAAGTTATCTCCTTCCCATGATCAGAAGCCAAAAGGATTTCCAAATTCCACCTTTTCTTTCTTTGTAGTTCTTTATGTGTTGCCACACAGAGAGCCGTGTCCACCAAAAACATTATTATCACTGTCAGATAGAAAAGGACAGGAAACCAGACAGGAACTGGTGACTGGAGGCCTGAGAAAGAAAAAGACAATGAGAAGAGACACCACTTAGAACCCCGAGAGGTCCGGTTGGTTTATGAGTGGGAGAGGAGGTTGTCTGAGGCCTGCTGGACCTATTCCTCATGGAGGCATCATTGTTTCAGGAGGCAGGAAGGGCCCCGAGAGAGCCCCAGCTGGGCTGCACAGTGTACAGATGGGGCGCAGGCCTGGGAGAGTTTAACTTCCCGGCCCGCGTCGATGGACTCCCTAATTTTAGAGACAACTGCTCTTTCTGTGCCATTTAATGCTTGACATGAATTTGGGCTGGAAATTTCAACTTTTTTTTTCACAAAGACTCTGTTCTGGGGCTCACGATCCCTCTGCCTCAGTTAGAGAAAGACAATTGGCCGGGTAGTGGGGAGAGAAAACTAATAGAGAAATAATAAAGTCTCCTTTTCAAATAGAGCTGGGAGGCCATTTCTGGAACCCGACTAATGCATGTCCATTTGGCTTGTGAGCGCCGGTGGCCTTCACCCTTGCAAGCATCTGGAATGACCGAGTAACTGCATGATGTCAGGAAGTGTCAGTTATTTGTCAAGATGTATCAAACTCTCATTTAATGGACATTTGCTTGCCTACCTACATCTTCCCTTTATCTTTTACTGGTCACATACCCTGGCATCCTTTCCAGCGTCAGTGGAGAGTTCTTTCAGAGCACTTTTCAGTGTCCTGGTCGAGATTTAAAGCTTTGGCCTTTCTAAGCCCTCACTCTCCCTTAGTTCTTTGAAACCCTCTTTCACTTCCAGCCAGATCTGTGCTTCCTGAGTTGCAATTCCTAAGACCCTCTGTAAAGACTTTTGTTCTTCATGGTTTCAGACTTTGAAATTCCTTGACACAGTTAATGTGCTCTCTCGGAAATCTACCCCGTGAGCTCCTCAAAGCAGAACCCTCCCCAGCGTCTTCGTGTCCCCAGACCTATGACAGTAGATGGGGGAACTCAATCACTGGGTCGATTGCTGAGGGAGGAAAGGAAGAGGCAGAGAGAAAGAAGACACAGGGAGGGTAGGGAAGTGGGTCTGGAAACAGAGTACGAGGGAGAATAGAAAATGAAGAAGAAAAAAAAGGAAGAACAAAAGGGAAGAAAGACATGGAGGAAGGAAAGAAAAGTGAATGTAATGCTATTTGTGAAAACAGTGGAAAGGCCTCTCAGGCTTTCCCTGAAGGGACCTCCTCCTCCAGGCTGGGCTCTGACACTCGTGAGCAAACCCCAGTCCCACAGGAGAGAGGCCCCATCTCATGCCAGCAGCTTCCTGTCATTCTCACTCACCGAGCACTTGGACCTCCAGCTCAGGGCTGTGCTTCACGATATCTCCGTCTTGCGTGGCCGCCTGGCACCAGTATAACCCAGAGTCTTCTCTGCTCGTGGTGAGCATCTGGTATTGGGAGGACGTGTTCCTGCCCCTCAGGGTCTTGCTGCCCACGTGGAAGGAGAAGAAAAGCTGCACACCAGGCCTCTGCGAGAGCACCTTCGTTTCGCAGCTCAGGTTGACCGGACTGCCCTCCAGGAAGGGGGAGGGCGAGGATGCTGTCAGCACTGGAACGGTAAATAGCTCTAAAGACAAAATCCACAGGGAGGGGCAGGGTTGTCTGACTCAGGGTTAAGGCTCTTTTCACAGAAGATATAACCCTCTCCCCACTAAGGAAACTTGCCTAGCAAATTCGTTCGTAATGCATAATTTTTCCACTTCTAACACAGTGGCTTCCTTGGGGTTTGCTACTATTAATTGATATCACTACAGTTTCCAGCTTGCTTGCATCCTATTGAGGAGAATATCTCTACGTGGCCCACCCTTCACACAATGGCCATCTTATTTATTATACAACCATTTCCTTTGGGCAGCTGTCACCCAGGAGTAGATGCTGGCCTACACACATGCCACTTCAGTGACATATTACCTGTATTCCTTTTTTTTTTTGGAGAGGTTTTTGCTATAGGGCGCGTGCGCTCGCCAGACAGACAGAGAGAGACAGAGAGACAGAAAGCGAGAAATCACCCCCCTGGGGGGATGGCCACGCCGCAATCCCTTCTTCTCCATTCTCCTCTCGGGATCTTGGGCACGCACGCACATGCGCCCGGCGTGAGTTTAAGCCACCAGGTCTGGGACTCAAACCGCGGTCGACTACGTGGGAGTCCAGCGACATAGCCATTACGCTAACTGCTGGTCCCCTGTATTCTTGACTCAAAAAGTAATCTAGGACAATAATTTCTTGAGAATTAACTTTCTTTTTTCTTTTTTATAGACAGGAAGAAGTTGTGAGTGGTTGTTGAGTACCAAGCATTGCAGCAAGGGCCATGTGCAAACTGGATTAGAAGGTACTCGGTTTGCAGATACTTAAAGAGAAATGAGGCCAGAGAGGCCATATTGTCTGAGAGACAGAAAGTCTGACCAGTTCCTAATGTCTTCCTGGGTTCTATTTCTACCGAGCTTTCATGAGATTCCATTGGATTACTTTCTAGCAAATCTCCTAGCTACCTTGAATGAGTCACTATTCCTTGCAACTGAAATTATACTGATGAAATGGATCTTTACTATGCCCTGCATTAACTCCTGCAGTTTTGGACAGGGTATCGTAGTATTCTGGAAAGAGCAGTAGACTAGGACCCAGCGACCTCACTTCTGGCCCAGCCACTGGTCATTGTGTGGCGGTCAGTAAGGAGCTTAGTTTTTCATTTGTAAATTGATGTGAGGGTTTTAGATGATTCTGAGGGTCCAGCTGGCCCTTAACACCTGCAGCTCTAGGGCTATTCGGGTACAGTACCTTTCACTGTGACAGATACTCCCGCTGACATGTAGCGGTGCATTCCCATGCCGGAGCAGCGATAGATGCCATTGTGACTTACGTTGGTTTTCGGAATGGTGAATTTAGAACTGTGAGGTGAAAACTTAAAGGTTTTTCCGTTTCGATAGAAAAGCACGTTGTATACCAGCTTATTCTCCCATCCATGACACCTCAAGGCCAGAGGTTCTCCTTCGGTGAAGACTCTGCCAGAGACTTGCAGTAGCAGCCAGTCTGAAAATGTGGACCCAGAGTGGAGTGTTAGTATCCACTGGAAGAGAAAGGAGGAGGCTAAGCTCAACCTGGGGGCTTTCTTATCTTTACCTTCTTGCAAAATTCCATCCTCACATCTGCTGAATCTGAGGCCTGTGTCCCATTCCTAATATCCTTAGCTTTGGTGAGAAGAAAAGAATCGCTACCAGCAGCTCTGCATACAACCCCTTCTTATTTTCCCTTTCCAGATCTCAGGAGTGTGTTGGGACAAAGACAATTTACTCTCTGTGGTCAGCAGAACTCTAAGATGACCCGCCGAGTCACCCCCTTGCCTGATCCCCTTGTGTGCTGGTGGAGTCTACGACTTGCTTTTAGCCAGCAGAATACGACAAAGGCCACGGGCTGTCACTCTCACGGTGGCTATATTATGTAAGACTCTGTCTTAGCAGACTGGGTGGAGAGAGTCTCCTGCTGGCCTTGAAGAAGGAAGCTGCCCTACTGTGAGAAGGTCACATGGCAGGGACCTCTAGGTCCTGAGAGTGGCCCTCAGTTAACAGCCAGCAAGAAAATGGGAGCCTCGGTCCTACGACTATAAGGAATCCAGTTCAGCATATGACCATGTGAAATCGGAAGAACTCCCAGAAAGAACACAGCCCCATTTGCAGCCTTGGCAGCGGAGTAGAGCACCCGGCTAAGCTGTGCCAGGACGCCCAACCCATGGAAACTGGGCGATGATAAAGGTACGTTTATTGACTGAGCAGTGATAGACGCTATGTATTAAGCTCCTGATTTTATGGCAGTTTGTTACATAGCAATAGAAAATTAATAGACTCGAACTCCTGATGTATTTGTTAATAGGACCACACATCCTAAGACAAACACACCGAGTGACAAACATACCCAGTTATATATATCCTACCGACTTGGTAAGAATGATCACATATATGCAGATCACTGACATAGTTAGCCGAAACACGCTTCAAGTCAAACGGGCCAGCAGGTGACATAGTGCTTAAGGCACTGGACTCCCACATAATCAGCGGCAGTTCGAGTCCCAGACCTGGCAGCTGGAAACATGCTGGGCACATGTGCTTGGGATTTTTCCCAAGAAGAGAATGGAGGAGAAGGGATTACAGCATGGCCATCCCCCCCTGGGGGGTGATTTCTTGCTTTCTGTCTGTCTTTCAGGCAATTGCATGTGCCCTATTGCAAAAATCTCTCTCTCTCAAAATAAATAAATAAAAGAAAATAGTTAAAATAATTCTTTCTTTATATACTTTTTAAACATACATAAATAGTTATAAAAATGGAACATGTACTAAGGTACAAAGCAATTTTCAATAAATACCAAGGAATGGCCCTTTCCCCTGGCTGGCAGTGCGGAGGCCGCACGATGCCTGGAGTTACTGTAAAAGACGTGAACCAGCAGGAGTTCGTCAGAGCTCTGGCAGCCTTCCTCAAAAGGTCCGGAAAGCTGAAAGTCCCTGAATGGGTGGACACTGTCAAGCTGGCCAAGCATAAAGAACTTGCTCCCTACGATGAGAACTGGTTCTACACACGAGCTGCTTCCACAGCACAGCACCTGTGCCTCCGGGGTGGTGCTGGGGTTGGCTCCATGACCAAGATCTACCTGGGATGTCAGAGAAATGGGGACTGCCAAAGCCACTTCAGCCGAGGCTCCAAGAGTGTGGCCCGTCAAGTCCTTCAAGCCCTGGAGGGGCTAAAAATGGTGGAAAAGGACCAAGATGGGGGCTGCAAACTGACACCTCAGGGACAGAGAGATCTGGACAGAATCGCCGGACAGGTGGCAGCTGCCAACAAGAAGCATTAGGACAGATGATGCTGGTATAGTAAATCGCCTCATTCGTAAAAATAAATAAATAAATAAATACCAAGGAACTGATAGCATATTTAACAGAAATTCTGACCACAGCCTTGAAAATGGAAATCTATAGCAAAATGTCACCCTACAATACTTCTTTTTTTTTTTTGAGAGGTTTTTGCCATAGGGCATGTGCGCTCACCAGAAAGACAGAGAGAGACAGAGAGACCGAAAGCGAGAAATCACCCCCCAGGGGGGATGGCCATGCCGCAATCCCGGGTCCGGGACTCGAACTTCAGTCAACTATGTGGGAGTCTAGCAACATAGCCATTACACTAAGTAAGTACTGGTCCCATACCCTAAAATACTTATAAATAATTCATGAGTTAAAAAATTAAAATGAAACAAAACAGAAGGAGCTCAGAAATAAAATGCAATGCCGACCCATATGCAAAGGTTACTGGTTCCCAGTGTGTCCAGAGACCTCCCTGAGTAAGCTGGGCATTTGTGTGCCCACGGCCCGGGGCTGGCCATGACTGAGGGTGTATCAGGGTGTTCAGACCCTATTGGAAGTGCGCTCTTTCTCTCTCTCTCTCTCTCAGTTTCACACATGGAAGAAATAAACTTAAAAAAACTTATAATTAAAAAAAAATTTAAACATTTTTTTGTGGTTTTTATTGCATTAGGGCACATGTGCTCACCGGAAAAAGAGAGCGAGAAACAATGAGAGAGAAAGTGAGAAATCACCCCCCGGGGGGATAGCCATGCCACAGTCCCTTCTCCATTCTTCTCCTGGGATCTCAGGGTCACATGCACATGTGCATCGTGTGAGTTTCAAGCCACTGGGTCTGGGACTTGAACCGTGACCAGCCATGTGGGAGTCCAGTGACGTAACTGTTATGCCATCTGCTGGCCCTGAAGGATTTAAAATTTTAATCTTGGGACTAGAAGATGGTGTAATGGTTGCATCCTGGACTCCTATGTAGTCGACTGCGGTTCGAGTCCTGTACTCAGTGGTTTCAAACTCACAACAGGCACTTGTGTGTGTGTGCCCAAAACCCTGAGAGGGGAATGGAGGAGAAGGGATTGAAGCATGGCCACTCCCCCCCAGGGATGATTTATCACTTTTTGTCTCCTTTGTCTCTCTCTCCCTCTCTCTGGCGAGCATACCCTATAGCAAAAATCTCCCCAATTTTAATCTTATCTCGATAATGGACTGTACTACACATCAAAATTATGGGCTGCAGCTTTTAGCGGACATTGCTAGTTTCCTATTCAGAAACCATTCCCCCAGCTCAGCTGTGGTGGCATGTGCTGGGAGGATGCTTCTGCTCCACAGGCTGAGGCCATGGGAGGCCCAGGTTCAATCCTGGTCACTCCTTAAGCCAGGCATGGTGGCGTGTGTCTGTAGTCCCAGGCACTTGAGAGGATGAGGCAGGAGGGTCACAACATGGTAAGACCTTATCCTGAAAATGAAAAACAAGGCTCTCTCAGTGGCCTGGTAATCAGGAAAGCCGGATCCCACTTGGCTGACCATGTGGTTTGAATCCTGGACCCAGCAGCCTAAGAAGCATGCTGAGTGCATGTGCATGTGTGTCCAAGGTCCCAGATGGAGGGAGGCACGGAGGAGACATGTGTGGCATGACCGTCCCCCATGGGGGGAATGCTTCCTCACTTTCCAGATTCTTTCTCTCTGGTGTGCACATAGACAGAAAAACTACAAAAACAGAAAACAAACAAACAAAAAAAAAACAAAGACAACCATTCTTCCATCTTTGCAGCCTTGGAGTAGGAAGGGGACGTGTGTTCCAAGCTGTATGTGAAGACATGGGTGTGCCAGCCGGCTGTATTATTTTTATTTTTGTCTCAGCACACACAGATGTAACTGAAGTGACTGAGAGCCAATATAACTACAACTGAATTCTTTACTTCTGACTGACTATAGCAACATATTTTTAAAATAGGACATATAGGGACCAGCAGTTAACGTAATGGCTATGTTGCTGGACTCCATGTAGTCGACCGCAGTTTGAGTCCTGGACCTGGTGGCTTAAACCCACGCCAGATGCGTGTGTGCCCAAGATCCTGAGAGGAGGATGGAGGAGAAGGGATTGCGGTGTGGCCATGAGTGATTTCTCACTTTCTGTCTCTCTGTCTCTCTCTGTCTTTCTGGTGAGTGCACCAGCCCCACTGTACAAAAAACCTCAAAAAAAAAAAAAAAAAAAAAAGGACATAGAGAGCACTAACCAAAAAACCTGATGTGTAGCACCGCAGTAAAATTAATAACTCCTTTTTTGGATAGGTTTTTGCTATAGGGTGCATGCACTTGCCAGAAAGAGACAGAGAGAGACAGAGAGACAGAAAGCGAGAAATCACCCCCGGGGGGATGGCCACACTGCAATCCCTTCTCCTCCATCCTCCTCTCAGGATCTTGGGCACGCACGCACGCACACACACCGGCATGAGTTTAAGCCACTGGGTCTGGGACTTGAACTGTGGTGGACTACATGGGAGGCCAGCGACATAGCATTACGTCCCAATAACTTTTATTCATTGAAAAAAAATTAATATGATAGTGAAAGGCAAACTAAAGAATGGGAAAAGATATTTGCAACACTTGAAAAAGGACTCATATCCAGAATATATAAAGAACTCCTATATAAATCACTAACAAAAAGACAGACATAGAAAAATTGGCAAAAAGACCTGATCAGATACTTTGCAAAAGAAAATGGCCAAATAGGCAATCAACATGTAAAAATGGCCATCACTGTCATCAGGGAAATGCAAATTAACAATGTGACCTTATTGCACATCTACCAGAATAGCAAAATGGAAACTATAGGAAGCTCCAATGTTGATGAAGATGGCGAACAACCAAAACTCTCTTCCTCTGTAGAAGTGTAATTTGGTTCAGCCTCTTCAAAAACCTAGGTAACAGGGACCAGCAGTTAGCATAATGGCTATGTCACTGAATTCCCATGTAGCCGACTGTGGTTCGAGTCCCAGACCCAGTGGCTTAAACTCACGCCGGGTGCGTGTGCATGCATGCCCAAGATCCTGAGAGGAGAATGGAGGAGAAGGGATTGCAGCATGGTCATCCCCCCAGGGGGTGATTTCTTGCTTTCTTATCTCTCTGTCTCTCTCTGTCTTCTTGGAGAGCATACGCCCTATAGCAAAAACCTCTCAAAAAAAAAAAAAAATCCTATGTAGCAATCTCTACTAAAACTGAACATACATGGGGACCAGCAGTTAGCGTAATGGCTATGTCGCTGGACTCCCACATAGTTGACTGGGACTCAAGTCCCAGACCCGGTGGCTTAAATTCACGCCGGGTGCGTGTGTGTGCGTGCATGCCCAAAATCCCAAGAGGAGAATGGAGGAGAAGGGTTTGCGGCGTGGCCATCCCCCCTGGGGGGTGATTTTTCGCTTTCTGTCTCTCTGTCTCTTTTTGTCTATCTGGTGAGCGTACACGCCCTATAGCGAAAACCTCTCCAAACAAACAAACAAACAAACTGAACATACATGTACCTTGCAACCTGGCAATTCCACTCCTAGGCATTTTCCAACAGATGTATATACAGATATGCAGAAAACATATAGAAAAAAAAATTGTCCACAGCAGCAGTACTTATTTATTTATTTAAAGAATTATTTATTTAATTTTACTTATTATTATGAATTTGCTATAGAGCACATGTGCTCATTAGAGAGAGACAGGAGGGGGAGTGAGAACACAAGCCACCAGGTACAGGACTTGAACCGTAGTCAGCCATGTGGGAGTCCAGCCCATTAACCACGACACCACGTGCTGGCACTATTTTTTTTTTTTTTTTGGAGAGGTTCTTTCCTATAGGGCACATGTGCTCACCCGAAAGACAGAGAGAGACAGAGAGACAGAAAGCGAGAAATCACCCCCCCAGAGGGGATGACCACACTGCAATCCCTTCTCCTCCATTCTCCTCTTGGGATCTTGGACACGCACGCACATGTGCCCAGCATGAGTTTAGGCCACCAGGTCTGGGACTCGAACCTTGGTTGACTACATGGGAGTCCAGCGACATAGCCATTACGCTAAATGCTGGTCCCACCTGGCACTATTTTTAAGAAGCCAAAGCAGAAAACAACCCAAGAGTCCACCAGTAGAATGAAAAAAATATAGACTATTGCACAGTGATGAGAACAAGTGCAAGGCAACTTCACATGTATAAATTGCACAATCGCGATGTTGAGAAAAAGAGACAAGACACACGTGAGTACATCGTGTACCGCACTGTGGCTGTTTATCCAAAGCGCAAAGACAAGCAAAGCCTGTGATGGTACAAGCTGGCCTCAGGGGGCAGTGAACTCAATAGGCAAGGGAGAATTTCTGGGTTCTGGAAATAATTGTTTTAATCTTGGAACTCTTTAACTGGTGAAAATTTACAAAGGTGTACACTTATGGCTTGTTGTATGTATGTTATTGTTCAATAAAAATCACATTAAAATGTACTATAAAAGATAATACTCTATAACTCACCAGGGCTAGTTGTTCTAGAGGGTGTGCAAAAACAAAGAAATTGGCGTCTTCCTGGCCCTAATCCATTCTATCTCTTTTTTTAAAAAGAATTATTTTACTTAATTTTATCTACTTATTTTAATTTTCCAGAGAGAGAGAGTGAGAAAGCAAGCTGCCACCAGGTCCAGGATCCAAACCACGGTTGGCCATGTGAGAGTCCAGCACCCTTAACCACCACGCCACCTGCTGGCCCCAAACCTAGTCCATTCTTTTGTAACTTGAACTGTGAAACACTTCTGCTTGAACTACACAAAGTTTCTTGCTAAATCAGTATTTTTTAAAGTAATTATTTTAATATGACCAGAGAGGGACAGAGTGAGAGAGAGAGAGAGGGAAAGTGAGAAAGCGAGCCACCAGGTCTGGGACTCAAACCACAGTTGGCCATGTGGGAGCCCAGCACCCTTAACCACCAAGGACCTGCCAGCCCTGCTAAATCAGTTTTGTCAGTGCTCCTCACCTCTCCGTCCTAAGAAATCATCTCCAGAGCCTTTTCTATGGGACACATGAAGAACTCATAACCTTCCCTTGGATAGTCTCAACGTTCCCTTAGCTAAAACATATTTCCTGTAAAAGGAACCAAGTCTGCATAAATAGAATTATTTTGATCATCAAATCAAGGGTACTACCGTATACATCATTTGCATAAATAGAATTCTGCCTCCAGCATAAACTGATGTTTATGTTATTTATTACAAAAGAATTTGAGCTCATTGGTTTGAGATAACTAAGTAATACATTTTGGGTGTTTTATCCTGAAGAATGAAATTTTTTTCTCTGAGAAATATAGCCATTTCCATCACTTGACAAATAGAAACTTCTTGTAGAGTAAGTAGGTAGTGGAGTTTTTTTTTTTTTTCTTTTTCTGCTTCTATTTATTAAAGTCTCTTAGTAATTTCATGTCGAGAATATTATCTTACAGATAGACTATGAAAGGTGCCCCAGACTATAAAGATGTTTACTGCAACATTGCTTACAAAAGCAAAATAATGGAAACTCCTTACTAGTTTATTAACAGGAAGACCAGTTACTTTAATTTTGGTACCGCTATCCAATAGACATTTCAAAGTAGATCTCTGTTGATATATAAACGGATCTCCAAGGTAAGATGCAAGACAGTACAGAATGTACTAATCACAGTTAAGAAAAAACTTTAAGGGGGTCAGTAGGTGGTGTGGTAAAGGTGCTGGACTCCCACATGGCCAACTGCAGTTTGAGTCCCAGACCTGGTGGCTTATTTTCTTGCTTTCCCTTTCTCTCTCTCTCTCTCTCTCTCTCTCTCTAAAAAAAAAAAAATAATAATATTAATAAATAAAATTAAATAAATAATTCTTTAAAAAATAAGAAAAATTTCAAATGAAAAATATGTATGTATTAATAGTTTTGTTTTTGTAGCAGGTGATTGTGGGACTAGAGTTTTGGGATGAGAGGGAGACTCTTCATTGTTCATCATGGCACATTTGTCTGAGTTATTTTTATTTATAGGCATAAATGTGAAGGTCTGACTTTTACTCTAGACACCCTCCTCGCAGCTGACTCCATGAGGGTGCTCCTGGCCTAGCCTGAGGGTACAATAGGAAGAGAACTAAACTGTGGGCTGGAATCCACACAGTCAACGGCAGGGTGGGATCCCCACTCCCATTTACCTGAAATATCTGAAACATGCCCTGTGATTGGCAAATACCCAGGACCCCAAGGAGCTGGAGAGCTGGGGAAAGGGGGTTTCAGTGTGAGATCTTGTCAAGGGTCCCTCTTTTGCTCTAGCTCTCCTTTTTCTCTGTCACACTCACACACACACATGCTCTCTATCACGAATAAAGTAAATTCTTTTAAAAGGATCCTCATGTGATGTTTTGAGTGTATTGTCTTAATTCTTTTTTTTTATTAGAGGCTTTTGCTTTAGGCACGTGCACTCATCGGAGAGAAAGACAGAGACAGTGAGAGGGAAAGTAAGAAACCACCCCCCCAGGGGAAATGGCCACACTACAATTCCTTCTCCA
Source organism: Tupaia belangeri chinensis (assembly GCF_000334495.1). NCBI lineage: Eukaryota > Metazoa > Chordata > Mammalia > Scandentia > Tupaiidae > Tupaia > Tupaia belangeri. The sequence continues at coordinate 2,866,622 of NW_006205672.1, forward strand.
TTCTCCTCCTGAGATCTTGGGTATGCATGCATGCGCCCAGTGTGATTTTCTTTTTTCCTTTTTTGGGGGGAGAGGTTTTTGCTCTAGGGTGTGTGTGTGCTCGCCAGAAAGACAGAGAGAGACAAGAGAGATAGAAAGTGAGAAATCACCCCCCAGGGGGGATGGCCACACCGCAATCCCTTCTCCTCCATTCTCCTCTCAGGATCTTGGGCATACATGCACAAGCACCCGGAGTAAGTTCAAGCCACCGGGTCTGGGACTCGAACTGCGGTCAGCTACATGGGAGTTCAGCAACATAGTCATTATGCTAACTGCTGGTCCCCCCAGTGTGATTTTCAAGTCACCAGTCCAGGACTCAAATTGCAGTTGCCTCAGGAGTCCAGTGACTTAACAGCTACTCCATCAGCTGTCCCCAACTGAATTCTTTTTAAGGGATCCTCATACGATGTTTTGAGTATATTGATTTAATTCAGCTGGTAGATACATGGAGCTGAGACTGACGTAGATACATCAATACACACTTCTGATAGCCAGAAACAGAAAACACAAAGGAAGTTGTGATTTGCGGCCCTCCTGCTCCATGCACATTTACCTCTGTGGACTTCCAGCTGTACCGGGTCGCTTGGCGCTGAGTCACCTGTCTGGCAGCTGTATTCCCCACTGTCCTCAAAACTGGCGGCAGTGATGCTGTGTCTGGGAGCCAAGGTCTGCATGGTTGTGCCGTTGAGAAGCCACCGTGTAGAGTTGGACCCAGGCAGACGGGGCCCCTCGCACCACAAGGTCACCTTTTCCCCTTGGAACACATTGACCCATGGAGGCTGCAAGGTGATCCTTGCCTTTGTGGGGTCTGCTTGAGGATTGAAAAGGAAAACAAAACAAGTGGATTACAAGAAGGGCTTATGGTAAGGCTTCATGGACAGCACAAGGGGAAACTGCATATTTAGGGTAGTTTGAAAAATAGACAAGTGGGAATTTACGAAAGCCAGCCTTTAAGAGTGTCCAGACTTGGGGGGCTGGCAGGTGGCATAGTGGTTAAGGGTGCCAGACTCTCACATGGCTAACCGCAGTTCAAGTCCTGGGCCTGGCGGCTTGCTTTCTCACTTCCCTGCTCCCCATGTCCCTCTGATCAAATTAAAATAAATAAATAAAGTTAAATAAAATAATTCTTAAAAAAAAAAAGAGTGTCCTGACTCAGAACCAGCAAATGGCATATGTTTACGTCACTAGACTCCCACATGGCTGACCGCAGTTTGATTCCCAGACCCAGAGGCTTGAAACATACTGTGCATGTGTGCGTGTGTGCCCAAGATCTCGGGAGGAGAATGGAGGACAAGGGATTGTAGTGCAGCCATCCCCCCTAAGGGGGTGATTTCTTGCTTTCTGTCTCTCTGTCTCTCTGTGTCTCCAGCGAGCACATCTCCAGAGAGCGCATGCATCAGATAACAAAAATCTCTCTCTCAAAAAAAAGTATCCAGGGAACCAGCAGTTAGCGTAATGGCTATGTCGCTGGACTCCCATGTAGTTGACCGTGGTTCGTGTCCTGGACCCGGTGGCTTAAAAAACTCACGCCGGGGTGTGTGTGTGGGGGGGAACCAGCAGTTAGCGTAATGGCTATGTCGCTGGATTCCCACGTAGTCGACCGCGGTTCGTGTCCCGGACCCGGTGGCTTAAAAAACTCACGCCGGGCGCGCGTGCGTGCGTGCCCAAGATCCCGAGAGGAGAATGGAGGCGAGGGGATTGCGGCCCTGGCCATCCCCCTGTGGGGTGACTTCTTTCTTTTTCTTTCTCCATCTCTTTCTGTCTCTCCAGTGAGTGCATGCACCCCTATTGAAAAAAAAAATCCAAAAGTAAATAAATAAAAGTAAAAGAAAGAAATGCAGAATCTCAGACCTCTGTCCAGACTGTTGAGGGATCCAGACTGTTGCTGAAGTCTCTTATGTTATTAAATCTTCATCTGGGTGTTGGGCATTTTGGGTTCAGTAATCAGATTAGATTAGATGACTGACTCAGGACTCTCTGTTGGTAATTAATGAAACAGGGCTATATATTAGAGCAATCTGACTGGAGCTGATTTCCTTACTACCTATGTATGCTGTCTCTGAGGATAAAGCACAGACCTTCATTAGCCTTCATTAAAAACAGAGCCTCAGGCTTCTCCCCTGGAAGTCTTCGGTATCTGTCTGGCTCTCTCTAGGAAGAAAAACACACTGATCTTTATTGTAAAGGGGACTAGTTGGAGCTGTTGGGAAAGCCAGTGGGGCTGCTTCTGTGTTTTGCAATCCTGACCTTTTCCTGTTACTAAATATACACTTAAGCATTTAATTCAATGGTCAGGGCTCATCAGCGACAAATCTTAAAAATCAGGATTTTATCAAAACCACACTTAATGTGCGGGATTTTACATAATTATCATTTTCTTTTCTATCCTCTCCCTACATCTCTTCTGGTTAATAAGACTCATCTTGGGGAGTAGGAAAGTGGCAGAGGAAGAGAAAATGAGTTGGCGATCACTCACCCACTTGTCCACCAGCTGGAACTGCAAAAGAGCAGAGAGCAGAGACATCGGTTGGTCAGTGGGAAGTGAAAAAGAAGGGAAAATAGGGCCTTAGAGAGGCCGGTGTAGTTCTCTCGAATTTCTTTGTAACCCTCTTTCCCAAATCGGGTACAGCACAGCTGAACAAGCTACAGGTGATTATTGAGAAGGCTTTATTTTCATACGAGACTTCCTGGCTTAAGGCTACTTCAGGATCTCCCTTCCCGTCCCTTTGGTATAATAAGCACCTACACACTGTGGAAGCGCAGACACAGTTGTCCGATATTCATGAGTTCTAGCTAAAGATACCAAAGGGAAAATTCTTCACTGCCTATGGCTATAAATTTCCATCCACCCCCTCTGCATCCAACTTACCCCAAAGGAACAGAGCTGTCAAGAGCCACATGTTCTCCGCAAGCTGGTGGAGCGGTGAAATCTGTAACATGCAAGACATTGAAGAGGTTCTGCTGGGGGCTCAGGAGCCAAGATTAGAAAAGAGGAAGGAAATTGCCTCTTCTGATTACTGTCTTCATCTTCCTTTTCTGGGAGACACATCCCTAATTTTTGAAGCACAGTCTCCTCATTCTCCTATGTCTTAGCCCGTCTTTACCAGTTTGAAACTGAGGTAATGGGGGGATGGACTCTCAGAAATCAGGGGAGGGCTAAACTTCAATTGCCATTCTATTCTGATTATATTCTAGCTCTACCATTTCTGATTTTTAGGGCTAGAATATAACAAAACCCGCTTTCATAATTAGTTCAAGGCCAGATTCATGTCTCCCAACATGATCGTTAGAATCCAGAAGATTCTAATCAGCTTTCATGAGGCATGTGAAGAGTTACTATCTACAAGAGCACTCCAGCCTCTTTCTCTGGGTAAATCTGAGCAGAACCGAGCTCCTATTTTGGTAAATAAAGAAAGAAAGGAAAGAAAAAAAGCCATGTTCTTGAAAGTCATTATGAATCCAGAGTGCTTATATCAGTTAAACCCAAGGAAATTAAATATTTAATGTCATTTTTTTAAAAGAGATTTTTGCCTTAGGGTGTATGCACTCTCAGGGGAGAGAGACAGAGAGACAGAGACAGTGAGAGGGAATGTGAGAAATCATCCCCCAGGGGGGATGGTCACCCACAATCTTTTCTCCTTCATTCTTCTCCCAGGATCTTGGGCATACACCCACCCGCACCCCTGGTGTGATTTTCAAGCCACCAGGTCCGAGACTCAAACCGCAGTTGGCTTTGCGGGAGTCCAGCAACATAACCATTATGCCATCAGCTGGTCCCATTTAATGTATTGTAGAGAAGAAAAATAACTCCTCCATGTGGGTGGAGACATCCCTTAGAAGTGAGTTTCCGTGTACAGGTGGGAAGCTCTGTGCCACCAAGTAAGTTGGTTCCTGAGGTAGAGTTGTAAAGATATCAAAAGATTTCTAGGTGTGCTACGAACAGAGAAAGAGAGCTAAGCAGAAATTTGATGAGTGCAAAGCGACCTGTACTCATTGGCAGAGAATGAAAAATGATGACAAATAATGTTGCAGGTTGGGTGACTGGCTCCAATTTTTCACCAGTTCTACACTGTCTTCACAGCCCTTTAAAAGGCTGAGGGTGCCTCACTGTCTCTTGATTATGACTCATCCATATGCCTTTGACTGGCCAGTGAAGCGTGGATGGAAACAGCATTGTACTAATTTTGAACTTAGAATTCAGGTGTTGTATTTAAATTAGCACGAGAATAAAAGGACATTCAGTTTTAGCCAAGTTAAAGGAGGCTTTATTAAGCTAGTGGCTGTGGGAGGACCCAAGTCACTCTAAAACCCTGCAGCCCCAAAGTGGAGGGGAGGAAGTTTTACAAAGGCAAAAACTGCAAAGGCAAAGAAAAACATAAACTGAACAAACTGTAAGCCTTGAGTCATGTGAGAGCCATTTACAAAAGCTCAAAAAGCGAGTTATCAGGAAGGACAATTAAGGATGACAGTGTCTGTCAGTGATAAACATTCAGTGGGAAATGTTTAGGAGGCACATATGTATGGTCAGGTCACGGGGAAGGGGAAATGGCTTCAAAATGGAGATGCTGGGACCAGCAGTTAGTGTAATGGCTATGTCGCTGAATTCCCAGGTAGTCAACCGCATGTTCGAGTCCTGGACCTGGTGGCTTAAACTCACGCCAGGCACGTGTGCATGCGTGCCCAAGATCCCGAGAGGAGAAAGGAGGAGAAGGGATTGCGGCATGGCCATCCCCCCACCCCGGAGGGTGATTTCTCGCTTTCTGTCTCTGTCTTGTTTTTTCGTGTGAGCGCGGTTGCCCTAAAGCAAAAACCCCTCAAAAAAAAAAAAAAAAAAAAAGAAAAAAAGAAAATGGAAATGGTCGTGCTTCATTCCCCGCTTCTCTTTTATGGAGATTGAATACTTGATTTTTTCAGTACTAGCTGGGGGAAATGGTGATCGTCTCTCTCTTTTTAAATTTTTATTTATTTAACTTTATTTATGCATTCAGTTATTTTAATTTGACCAGAGAGAGAGAGAAAGAGAGAAAGGGACAAAGGAAGCCGCCAGGTCCAGGAGTTGAACCATGGTCAGCCACGTGGGAGTGTCCAGCACCTTAACCACCACGCCACCTGCTGGTCCCGATCGTCTCTTTTTAAGAAGTTTAACTGAATTTAAGCACGGTAAGGTCTAGTTTGAACTGACTCGCCATGATTTTATGGTCTGTAGTTATCATGGATGGGAGTGTCTGGTCGGACTGGCTTGGGGCCAGTATTTGTGGTATGCAGTCATTGTGCTCAGTTGCTTGCAGGGAGATTGTGATATAGTATTTTTTAACATAATGTAAGCAGTTGATAGAAGCAGAAAAACATTTCGTTAGATACTAATGAAAATAACAATATTTTCCACAAAACAGAAACCAGGGCTGAAAGTCAAAATTAGAAACACGGTTGATTAAAGAAGAAACAAGTGCAAGAGTTAAGGAGCCTACTGCCAGAGGTCAGTCTCATTTTTTGATAAGTTAACAGCAGCCTTTTTTTTTGGTTGTCTAGTTGTTGAGTCTCTTTTTAGCTGTGTGGGAGGGATTGATTTTACGTGGCTAAGGGACTTCTTTTGAGCTAAAGGCACCGAACTACGGTGAGATTTTTTCACAAGTAACAGGAGAACACCAGCAGGAGCCCTCTGTCCCATCTTTAATCAGTTAGAGCTGTGATAGTCAGACCTTTAGTAAAAACCAAAGTAATTATAACAAGGAGGGTCATGATAAAGGCGTTATTACAAATGGTCTGGGAGCATTCAGGTCAGTCTATGTGCCGTCTCAGTCTTCTGCTTGTGCATAGATTGGTCGGCTTCTCCAGTGACCAAAGCAGAACTGTAGTCCTCTCAGGTCTCTGAGGGGCAGTCATGGCTTGTGTTTTCTAGATGGTCAAGCTGAGATTATAAAGTGAAGGCTGGTCAACTCAGAAAGGCCCGATGGATACAAAAGAAAACCTCTTGCTAACAATGAGTCAAAAAGGTTTTGACTCATCTATTACAAAGATACCACGCCAGGGACAGGATGTAGGAAGAATAAGTCCTATTATCAAATGGGCCAAAATGGTCTGCCACTGTTTGTGGGCGTGGCTCAGCCCAGACCCTATGGAAGAGGTTTTGGAAACAGGAAAGAGCAGTCAGACTTTTGTGCTTAGTTTTCTCTGTTGGTCAACTATTATTTCTCATGGCGCTAGGAAGGCTCATTCCTAGGAGTCAAGTCTCAGAGAACTAAGAAGGTTTATTTTTAGGAGTTGTCAATCAATTATTTGTTGTTATAGGCAGTAGAGTCCTGGGAGAGGACATGTCTGGCTGGTTTAATAGGCAGTTGTCTCTGAACAAGGGAACGCGTCAG
>NW_006205672.1:2873253-2882566 GCF_000334495.1 Tupaia belangeri chinensis
CGCCCTATAACAAAAACCTCTAAAAAAAAAAAAAAAAAAAAAAAAAAAGGGTCCTGGCCTAGATTCTTCTAAGCTGAGGACCTTCTCTCTCTCATTCTCTCTCTCTTTTTTTTTTTTTTTTGCTCTCCTCGGTTTCGGACAATCTCTTGACCAGTGTCCTTTTTTATCACAATGTTTGTATTGGTCTTCAGCTACTGAGGGTCATGCATGACCGCTTTCTTTTAATCTCTGGCCGTGTTTTGTTGCACCTTTAGGTCGTTTTAGATCGTTTTGGTTGTTGTTGATCTCTCTCTCTCAGTCCTAATGTAGCTTTTTTAGTCTCTGCACTTATTTTGTCTCTCTCCTCAGACATGAAGAGAGTAACCAGGAGCTGCTGGCAAAGATCGCTGGTTGAGAAAGGGACATAAACAAAGAAAGGACGGACCCTGGGATGTCTTTCTGGAGGAGAGGCCTCCCTTAGGGGCAGGAGTGCGCCAGCGTGGTGGAGTTTACTTCCCCTCTCTCCCCCATCTCTCCCATCTCCCCCACCTCCTGGGATCTGCTTCCGTATGTGTTGGTGAGAAGAGGGCCAAGGGAGCAGCTCCAGCTTCACCCTGATTTTTATCTTCCTTCCCCAGGTGTTGTCTATTTGGGTTATGGGGGCTGGGGGGTAAAGGTTTGACTCTTTTGGGGTTGACTGAAAAACTGACTTTAACTCCTTGTTTGGCACAAGGCTATAGGGCCCATTATTAGAATGTGGTTTCTTGTCTTTAGGAACAATTTTGTAACCAGGATGGAGGGTTTTTCACAAGGGCCAGTCATTGATTGATATTCTATTTTAAATATCATATTGATATATAATATACTGATATGTTTCATAGAATATATTGTAAAATATTCTATTTTACAAAGAGTCTTTAGTTTACTTTTTGATAATTTTGTTCCATAGTCTTCTCCTTTAAAGGCCTTTCTGAAATGCTTAAGCATACATTCAGTGGGGTTTTAATGGAACTAGTTTGACCACCCATGGTTAAACAACTCCGGTTTAGGAAGGCAGGTAGGGCTTTGGAGCATGTGCCTGTTCCCTGCTGCTGTTTCCATCTGGAGGCTCCTTCAGCCCTGTCTGGCTGGCTGCTGCTACAGCCTAGAGCTGTGTGCAGAGCGGTCCAAGCAGAGCTGAGCAGTGCAAGCACATGCAGGCTGCTGTGAGCCTCCCCTTTCCCACCCCGAAAGCGAAAGCGGGTGCACTCCCCCTGCCTCGCCCATAGGCTCCAGGCGAATTATGTTGGGCTTTTAACAAGTTAGAAATACCACAGTGTAATGGTAATGAAAACCCCACTGATTCCCAAGTAAACTAAAACTAAGAGGAACCTTAAGAACCTACTCTGGTCACGAGGTGCCCCTGATGTTAGTCCCAGGCAAACAAAAGGGCTAATCTTTTGGGAAGTACAGTGACAAGGGGTTCAGGGTATGCAGCCCTAGGAACCTTGGGTGTGACCTCCAAGATTCCCTGGGGGGCCGTCTGATCTCCTGTCACAGCCTGGAGGACAGGGCTGTGAGAGCATGTGAGTGGCTGCACCAAGGAGAAGAATTCTGTGTGTGTGTGTGTGTGTGTGTGTAGGGGGGGGGTAAAACTGCCACTGCAAAGATCTCCAATTGTCAATTGTTTTTAACACCCAGGCAGCTCGGTCTGAGCTGATGGATGAGATGGCTGATACTGAGGTCAAAAACAGTTCAGGGCCCCGGAATGGACTGTCTGGGTTTCTGTTCTAAATGCTTCTTTATGGGCGTTGCCTTGGAATCAGCTTCTCTGCATGTTCTTGTAAGGGTTAAAACAGCACATCTTAGCTTTAGATCCCTAAAGCAATGACACTTTGCAAAATTTGCTCTAAATTGGCAGTGCTCCTTCCGAGCAACAGACAAAGGACAGGAAGATGAAAAAAGAAATGGATGATAAGTAGGAGTCCATGTTTGGGACCTAATGTAGGGGGGGGGTAAAACTGCCACTGCAAAGATCTCCAATTGTCAATTGTTTTTAACACCCAGGCAGCTCGGTCTGAGCTGATGGATGAGATGGCTGATACTGAGGTCAAAAACAGTTCAGGGCCCCGGAATGGACTGTCTGGGTTTCTGTTCTAAATGCTTCTTTATGGGCGTTGCCTTGGAATCAGCTTCTCTGCATGTTCTTGTAAGGGTTAAAACAGCACATCTTAGCTTTAGATCCCTAAAGCAATGACACTTTGCAAAATTTGCTCTAAATTGGCAGTGCTCCTTCCGAGCAACAGACAAAGGACAGGAAGATGAAAAAAGAAATGGATGATAAGTAGGAGTCCATGTTTGGGACCTAACCAAGATAGGGGTACATTTTCTGAACAGCCGAACCAAGAGTGCTGACAGCAGAGGCAATTTTCTGACCCACGAGAGAGATGAGCGAAGTAAGCCTTTGTGTCTTCGTTCAGGGAAGTTTCCTGGACTTGCTCAGGAAGGAAGTGCCCAGAGCACAAGGGCAGAGGGGCCTTCCTGACAAAAGAATCAAGTATCTCCATGTTTTCCTCCCTGCAATGATGCTGCAAGACAAACAAAGGGGAGGAGTCTCCTCCAAAGAGTTGACCGAAGGGGTCTGCCTGGCCATGCGGGAAATTTGGTGCCTCTTAGCATTGGCTGCCTGGTACCAGTCCCCAGGACTGGACTCACAGGGAGGGATGGAATCCCCCAGTGTCCAGTGCAACCCTAAGCTGTATGAGGACACCACAGAACCACAGGTGAGGACCCCCTCAGACCCCCTCAGCCGTAGCTGAAGCCGTGGAGCCGCGAACACTGTCACACAGTCACTCATTAGCCATTTACACAGTGGTTAAAAACATTTTTCCCACCAAGAAATATTCCTTAAAGTGATGGTACAGACAGAGAGGACTAATAAGAGAGAGAAATCCTAAGAGCTAAGAGGGATTTGAAACCTCAGTCTAGCAACCTAGACCACTAGGCTTCTACCTAGCTCCTGAGTCTTGCAACATCTTGGTGGAATCTGAGGTTCCTTCAGTTGTGTCCCGTTGGCCCTGAAATTACCACTAGGCATCCTGCTTAGTCGTACTCATCAGGGAACATCTCCCGTGCCAGCCTTATACTCGCTAGTTAACCGGTCTTCATCAGAAAGAGTAAAGAGAAACAGAGGAGAAAAGACTCCTGAGGTTTTCTTACCAAGACCCCATGGTTAGGAGTAGTCAGTGTCCCCTGTTTGGCCGTCTAAGACCCAGAAAGGTGTCTCTAGGACCATGGAACATTTCAGGTGGTGCCTCCCCCAGAGTACCCTGAGTGTTGGGCCGTCAGGCAGGAAAGGCCCCCCTCCATGGATGCCTCACCCAGGTAACAGGAGGTGCATCTCGCTGGGCCCTCCAAATATCCTATTTAAATCAACATGAGAATAGAGGACATCTTCTAAAAAAGAAAACATTCCAGTTTTCTTTTTTAAAGATTTATTTTTTTATTTATTCATTCATTCATTTTAGTTTGACCAGAGAGAGACACAGAGAGAGAGAGAGAGGAAAGTGAGAAAGCAAGCCACCAAGTCCAGGACTTGAACCATGGTCGGCCATGTGGGAGTGTCCAGTGCCTTAACCACCACGCCACCTGCTGGTCCCGAGGACATCCAGTTTTAGCCAAATTAAAGGAGAGCCTTTATTAAGCTAGTGGCTGCAGGAGGACCCAAGTCACTCTAAAACCCCACAGCCCCAAAGTGGAGGGGAGGAAGTTCTATAAAGGCAAAAACCACAAAGGCAAAGAAAAACATAAACGAAAGAAACTGTAAGCCTTGAGTCATGCGAGAGCCATTGACAAAAGCTGAAAAAACAGTTATCAGGAAGGACAATTAAGGATGACAGTGTCTGTCTGTCAGTGACAAGCATTCAGTGAGAAATGTTTAGGAGGCACATAAGTCTGGTCAGGTCACAGGGAAGGGGAAATGGCTTCAAAATGGAGATGCTCACGCTTCACAGGAAACTTCTCACTTTATCCCTAGCTGTCTGGTGCTTCTGCTTGTCCTGACAAGTATAATCTCTGGCTAGCCGGCTATGGTATGATGTGGAGCTGGACTAGCAATCATAGCCCGAAGCAACGCTGCCCCAGCTGCCCTGCAGGCTTGCAAGTGAGAAGTAAATGTTTACTGTCTGACGGCACTTGGGTTTTAAAATTACTGTGGGGCAATAGCTGACTGATCCTAATGACAAGCAAAGAAGAAAGGTCTGGAGAGAACTCAGGATGGGAACATCAGATGGCATAATGGTTATGTTGCTGGACTCCCACATAGTCGACCGCAGTTCAAGTCTTGAACCTGACAGGTTAAAACTCATGCGTATATGTGTCCAAGATCCTGAGAGGAGAATGGAGGAGAAGGGATTGGGGAGTAGCCACCCCCCCCACCCCGCCGGGGGATGATTTCTTGCTTTCTATCTCTCTGGTGAGCGCATGTACCCTATAGCAAAAATATCTCTAAAAAATAAAGAATTCAGGATGTTCAGAGACAGATGAGAGACGCCTTGGCTCATTAAAATGTACATTAAAAGCCTTTTTTGGTAACTGTTATCCTATTTCGTCTCCAAAGTTTTCCACTGTATGTATGTTTCATAATTTATGGTAATTTTCACCAACCACTCTTCAGGACATGACTTTTAATTTTTTACTGCGGTGACCAGCTCTGCAATGAATAGTTTGGTACCTACCTTTTGACTAACATTTGACTTATTAGTTCCTTATGTCGCATCCCTAGACTCAGCACTGCTCAGTCTAAGGAAATGCATGCTTTTCCCTTTACAGTGGTGCTCTCAGATTTTCTGTCATCATTAGCATCATCACTGCATACACTGCATACACTCAAACATGCTTGATCTGCATTTCGTAATTGAATCCTCACAATAACCCATGAATAGACACCATTATCTCCATTTTACAGATGAGAAGACTAATCAAAGAGGAGGTTAGCAAATACTCCAAAATGATAAAAAGTAAAAAAAGGATCCAAAAACAGGTCATTTGATTTCCATTACATTCTAACCCATAAAGCATAACAGTGCCCACCCACATGTATATAACAGCCCATTCCTCACATTGCCTTCTTTGGAGTAAAGCAATTGCTTCGTTGAAAAATAAATGGCCCTTGAGCTGGCAACAGAGCTCAGCAGTTAAAGAAGCCAGTTCCCACACGGCCAACTGTGGTTTGAATCCCGGTCCAAAATTCCAACAGGATGGAGAAATGGGAGAGGAGTGCAGCGTGACCACGCCCTCTTGGTCTTTGCCTCTTCCCTCCCTCAGACAAGTGCATGAACACTCTTTGAATTAAAATAATAATAATAAGCAAACGTTTGTGTTTTAGTCATCAGGATAATAACACAAAGGAGTAAATATTGTTGTGGAGGAAGAATGTAAGACCTATGACATGGGGTCCAGCCAGTGGCATAGTGGTTAAGGCGCTGGACTCCCATGTGGTTGACTACAGTTCAAGTCCCAGACCCGGCGGCTTGCTTTCTCATTTTCCCTCCCTCCCTCTTTCTCTCTCTCCAGTGAGTACATGTGCCCTATAGCAAATTTTAAAATAATAATAATAAATTAAATTAAATGATTTTTAAAAATACCTATGACCTGAAAGAATAAGATACACTTGTTCCAGTAAGTATCACAGTTTTCAAATGTTGAGGAAATAGCAAGTGATGCAGGTTTGAATCTATATAAGAAGAACAAGAAAATGGGACAGCTTGTAACTAAGGCAGACAAAGTATTTCCAGTACTTAATAATCCATAAAAACTGTGACATTCCCAAGAGCCACTGGGAGACTTCACATTCATATGTGACATTTATATTTCCATATTGATGATCTTTTATAATACATCAAACTCATAGGCTTCATACTTCTAAAATCATTTCACGAACACACTTTTCTCAAAGTTAGGTACAAAGTCTTATTTATTTATTTTGGAGAGGGTTTTTTTTTGTTTGTTTTTTTGTTTTTTTGTTTTTTTGTGCTGTAGGGCTCATGCACTTGCCAGAAAGACAGAGAGACAGAAAAACAGAAAGCGAGAAATCACCCCCCTGGGGGATGGCCACACTGCAATCCCTCCTCCTCCATCCTCCCCTCGGGATCTTGGGCATGCATGCGCATGCACATGCACTGGGAGTGAGTTTAAGCCACTGAGTCTGGGACTCGAAGTGCGGTCAACTACATGTGAGTCCAGCAACATAGCCATTATGCTAACTGCTGGCCCTGGTACAAAGTCTTATATACTGATTTTAACAAAAATTGTTCTTCTCTACCATAGAAGATGAGAGTAAGAGACATGCAGAGAGAGAGAGACCCCTCCACAAGGTCTCATGCCATGATCTCCCTGCCAGCCCCCTGGCATTGCTTGAGTAACATGCCACCACTATGCCACGAAGCAGGCCAATAGTATATATTTTTAAAGGTCAAAGAATTTATATCTCATAAAGAATCGGCCAAAAATTTATTTTACTTTTGCATTCTTTATGAGTATAAAGCAGTCAGAAATGGTTTATTTATTTATTTATTTTGTAGAGGTTTTTGCTATAGGGCACGTGCGCTTGCCAGACAGACAGAGACAGACAGAAAGCAAGAAATCACCCCCCAGGGGGGATGGCCACACCGCAGTCCCTTCTCCTCCAGTCTCCTCTCGGGATCTTGGGCATGCACACACACGTGCCCGGCGTGAGTTTTAAGCCACTGGGTCTGGGATGCGAACCGCGGTCGACTACATGGGAGTCCAGCGACATAGCCATTACGCTAACTGCTGGTCCCCAGAAATGCTTTATTCACTACTCAATTCCTTTTTCAATGGCTACTTACATACTTTAGGAACTATTGAAATGTGTCAACTAAATTTTAGGTAAAGAATTTTATACAACTGTCTACAGCACAACTTGGTTTAATATGTTTTGTGTTCTATTGTAACAGCTCTTGAACAGGTAAAATGTATGACTTTAATACACTGTCTGTTGCTAGAAACATTTTTCAGGAGATTCACATAAAGCTTACCTGATGTTTTTCTTCTATTGTTATTATAGAAAGACTTCCTTTGGTTCATTTTCAAGTTTCCATCAGAAACTCAACTGAGTTTATGTTCTTGGTTATTCTTACTACTCGATATATCACATTTTGTATGGTTTCTGCATCCTCAAAGTGATTTCATCAATTAAACACAATCCTCATCTGTGATTGTATAGCAGCTTCACAATTGATTCCCAGCCCTGCCTGCCGAGGTGCAGTGCCATGCATGCTTACAGTCACAGCTACTTGGGAAGCCAAGGTAGGAGAATTGTGACAGAGTAGGTCCTTGTCTAAAAAAAACAAAACATGGGGTCAGCAAGTGGCATGGTAGTTAAGGGCTCTGGACTCCCACGTGGCCGACCGCAGTTCAAGTCCCAGAGGCTTGCTTTCTCACTTCTCTCCGACACCCCCCCCGCCCCCATCCCTCTCTGGACAAATTGAAAATAAATAAATAAATAAATAAATAGATCTAAATGAAATAATTCTTTAACAAAAACCCACAAAGTATGTAAAACATATTTTTCAAAACGGTAGACATCCAGCATCCTTGAGAGGGAGGGAAGAAATGACACGACTCCTGTGGTTGCCCACCTTTACAGCACTGAGAGTGTCCCCAGGCTGTGGTGTATAGAGGGGGCACTCAAGCAGAGCCCAGTGGAGTCACTGAGTTGAGGGGATGGAGTCTGACAGACCAGGGTGGCCAGAGTTCCCAGGTCAAAGAATTGTAAAGGAGAAAGCCACACACAGAATTCCGGAGATCTGCAGAGGGTCCCCCTGAAGTACCAGCGTGTGTGAGAAAAGTATTCCAGACCTAGGAGAGAACCACTCGAGAGGATTAGACAGGACAGTAGGTCCCCTGCTCCGCTCTATCTATAGGGGATACTCTAAGACCCCCAGTGGATGCCAGCACCTGCAGGCAGAAGTGAGCTTCTCAGATGCTGTTTTTTGATTGGTTAACTGAGAGGGCTGCTAAGTGAGTAACAGGTGGGCAGAATATAGAGCGCACGGACAGAAGGCTAAAGGGTAACTCCCGTCCTGGGCAGAACTAAGGTGGTACAAGATTTCATCACATTACTCACACAATGCACAATGGAAAACTTTGGAGTTTTTTATTTCTGAAATTTAACATTTTCAGACTATGGTTGACGTTGGGACACTGAAATCACAGAAAGTGAAACCACAGATAGGGAGGAGCAACTGTACCCAGCACTCAGCACAAAGGGCTAGAAATAGCGCAATTTCCCCGCAGCTAAGAACCTCATGATTTACGAGGCATGTGGTAGAGTACTCATAAGAGTACTCAGTTAAGACATTTGAAATATAAAAAGACCAAAATTCAGTTTCTAAGAGATGAAAACTAATAAGCTGTATGGGATTAAGAGCAGATTGGACTTCAGAAGGAAAGATGAGCTGATATGAAGACATAGCAATAGAAACTATCCAAAATGAAACACAGAATTAAACAGCAAGTAACGGGGCCAGGCAGAGGCCAGTGCAGAGGTGAAGCACAATGCCTCTGTAAGGCAATCCCTCGCAGGCAGTTCTTCAGTTCTGGTCCACAATTCTCCCAAAGTGTACCCAGCAACTGCGTGCCCATGATCTGAGGTTTGCTAGAGCCTGGGAGTGAGTGACCACATCAGGACCCTGCTGGGGATGCTGTCTCTCCTTTCTGTATCTCTTGTTCATGGAAGAAGTAAATAAACAAACTTAACACAGAAAAGAAAATGAAAAGAACATTATGAAGTATAGGACAACTTCAAGTGATCTAAGATAATGTATAATTGGAGTCCCTGGAAAAAAAATAAAGGAGGGAGGGGGAATAGAAAATATATTTGAAGGAATAATGGCAAAAATTTCCCCAAGCTAACAAAAACTATTATAGGAGACCAGAATAATGATACCCAAAATACATCTTTTTTTGAGCTAATTATTTTGAGAAACAGCAGACTTGGGAGGAGTTTTAAAAGCAAAGTAGAAGTTAACTCTTTGTAAAGGAACTTTACATCTACAACAGAAATTGCCTTCTCTGCACCAGGAAAAGAAGGATGACTAAGCCACAAAAGACTGTTAGCAGGGAAGACACTTAAATCTGTAGAACAAACCTTCCTCTTGTTTTCTGCACTTTTCCTAAACATCTTCTCCTAACTTGCCTCCCTACACCAGTTCTTTCTTTGTTTTAGTTGAAGATGCTATTTAAGCTAGCGTTCCAGGCTACCTCCTTGAGAGTTACTAATTTTTCCCTGGGTATCTGTTTTTAACTCTGACAATCTCTTTTATTATGATGG
>NW_006205672.1:2882579-2892566 GCF_000334495.1 Tupaia belangeri chinensis
AGAAGAGTAAAGGGGAAAAGTGACTTTGCCTCCCCTACACTATGAAGGGTCATAATAAACCCAAGTACAAAAACAAATAAAACAACTCTTCCAAACAAAACATTAAAAAAAAGATAAGCCATGAAGAAAACAACATAATGACATCATATGAAAATTACTGGTAAAGATAAAAATCTCAAAAGGAACCTAGAAAAAAAGACATGTGATATACAGAGGAATGACAATAAAGATCACATTAGATTACTTTTTTGAAACAATGCCAGTAAGAAGACAGTGTGGCAACATCTGCAAAGTACTGAAAGAAAAAAAAAAATTTTTCAATTTAGAATTCTATGTCCAGCGAAAATATCTGTCAATGTTTTAAAATGTAAGGCAATGCCGAATGTAAGGCAATGCCGAATTAATTTCTCAGTGACTGATTTATACTGTTATCAGCAGGATATAAAGACTTCTGTTTTGTAGATTTCTTGGCAGCACTTAATATTGTAATAAGACTTCTTAGTCCTCTTCCCCAATTTCATGGTTACAAAGCAGTACTCTATGATAGTCTTAATTTGAATTACCCTTGTTACCAATGAGGTTGAGCAGTGTTTTTTTTTTTTTTTCTTTTTTTGGAGAGGTTTTTGCTATAGGGTGCGTGTGCTCGCCAGACAGACAGAGAGAGACAGAGAGACAGAAAGTGAGAAATCACCCCCAGGGGGGATGGCCATGCCGCAATCCCTTCTCTTCCATTCTCCTCTAGGGATCTTGGGCACGCATGCACATGTGCCCGGCATGGGTTTAAGCCACCGGGTCCGGGACTCGAACCGCGGTCGACTACGTGGGAGTCCAGCGACATAGCCACTACGCCAACTGCTGGTCCCTAAATAAAATAATTTTTAAAAATAAGGTATAACCCCACCAGTTCCCTGAATTATTTTATTTATTTATTTTTATTGCTAGAGGTACATGTGCTTACCAAAGACAGGAAAGAGATAGAGAGAAAGCACCCTCCTGATGAGGCGTGGTCACACCACAATCCCTTCTCCATTTCTCTATCCTGTCAGGACTTTGGGCATGCATGCACATGCACTCAGTGTCTTTCTCAAGCTGCCAGGGAACCATGGTCAGTCATGTAGACTAGACCCCTTAACCATTAGGCTACAGGACCAGCCCTACCTGTATTATTTTGAATGAACCAATGGAAACCCTTGACAATTTGTAATCTCCTCTTCTTGCCTTCTCTTCGTTATATAAGCCAGCTTTCTTGGTCACCATTTCAATGAGTACATGTCTAAAAACTAGAAATTTGCTTGTCTAGATAATTCATCCTAAACCCTGGTCCAAATAAATCACCTTAATTCTATTTATTATCCCTCAGGCTTCGTTTTTAGGTTGACAAGTGTGATGCAGGTATCCAATTTCTTTCCTTTTTTTTTTTTCATGTGTATAGACAATTGTCCCTACACCATTTAAAAAGTTATCATCCCTTCTTTTCTATGGGCAGCTGATTCTATCACAAACTAAGTTTATGTATTTGTGTCTTCTTTCTAGAGTCTATAATTTTTTAAAAGTTATTTTATTGCACTTTATTTATTTTATTTATTTGTTTTAATTTGACCAGAGAGGGATAGAGTGATAGAAAGAGAGAGAGAGAGAGAGAGAGAAAGTGAGAAAGCAAGCCGCCAGGTCTGGGACTCAAACTGCAGACAGCCATGTGGGAGTCCAGTACTCTTAACCACTATGCCACCTGCCAGTCCCAAGTCTATGATATTTTAGAAAATAATTTGCTTATCCCTGTCCCAATATCACATTATCTTAATACTATAGCTTTATTATTATTAATGCATATACAATAATGCATATTTCTAACTTATTCATCTTTAGGATTGTCATATTTATTTTGGGCTTTAGTTGAATCAACTTGTGAGATTTCTCAATATTTGTTGCTATTTAGATTAGAATTACATCGAATATATAAATGAGTTTAGAGAGGATTTGTATCTTTATAACATTTAGTTTTTCAGACCATGAACCTGGTAAATCTACTCAATGCTTGGTCTTTCTTAATAATTTTCCATAAATTGAATAGTTTTCTTCATGTATGTCTTGCACAGATCTTGTGAGATTTCTTCCTAGGACTGCATGTGTGCCTATATCTATATTTATGTAGATATATCTTTGCTAATTCAAATGGTCCTTTTAATTTTATTTATTTATTTATTTTAGAGAGATTTTTGCTATAGGGTGTGTGCACTCACCAGAGAGACAGAGAGAAAGTGAAAATTATCCCCCAGGGGGAAGGCCATGCCACAATCCCTTCTCCTGCACTCTCCTCCCAGAATTTTGAGCTTTAAGCTGCCAGGTCTGGGACTCAAACTGTAGTCAATTACATGAGAGTCCAATGATGTAATCATTATGCCATCTGCTGGTCCCAGTAATTTTATTTAATAAATAATATTTTTTGAGAGGTTTTCAGTATAGGGCACATGTGCTCGCCAGACAGAGAGAGAGAGACATAGAGACAGAAAGTGAGAAATCACCCCCCAGGGGGGATGGTCACACTGCAATCCCTTCTCCTCCATTCTCCTCTCCGGATCTTGGGCATGCACGTACACGCGCCCGGCGTGAGTTTTAAGCCACCGGGTCCGGGATGCGAACCGCGGTTGACTACGTGGGAGTCCAGCGACATAGCCATTACGCTAACTGCTGGTTCCCAATAAATAATATTTTTAAATAGAGTGATAGAAAGAGAGAGAGAGAGAGAGAGAGAAAGTGAGAAAGCAAGCCGCCAGGTCTGGGACTCAAACTGCAGACAGCCATGTGGGAGTCCAGTACTCTTAACCACTATGCCACCTGCCAGTCCCAAGTCTATGATATTTTAGAAAATAATTTGCTTATCCCTGTCCCAATATCACATTATCTTAATACTATAGCTTTATTATTATTAATGCATATACAATAATGCATATTTCTAACTTATTCATCTTTAGGATTGTCATATTTATTTTGGGCTTTAGTTGAATCAACTTGTGAGATTTCTCAATATTTGTTGCTATTTAGATTAGAATTACATCGAATATATAAATGAGTTTAGAGAGGATTTGTATCTTTATAACATTTAGTTTTTCAGACCATGAACCTGGTAAATCTACTCAATGCTTGGTCTTTCTTAATAATTTTCCATAAATTGAATAGTTTTCTTCATGTATGTCTTGCACAGATCTTGTGAGATTTCTTCCTAGGACTGCATGTGTGCCTATATCTATATTTATGTAGATATATCTTTGCTAATTCAAATGGTCCTTTTAATTTTATTTATTTATTTATTTTAGAGAGATTTTTGCTATAGGGTGTGTGCACTCACCAGAGAGACAGAGAGAAAGTGAAAATTATCCCCCAGGGGGAAGGCCATGCCACAATCCCTTCTCCTGCACTCTCCTCCCAGAATTTTGAGCTTTAAGCTGCCAGGTCTGGGACTCAAACTGTAGTCAATTACATGAGAGTCCAATGATGTAATCATTATGCCATCTGCTGGTCCCAGTAATTTTATTTAATAAATAATATTTTTTGAGAGGTTTTCAGTATAGGGCACATGTGCTCGCCAGACAGAGAGAGAGAGACATAGAGACAGAAAGTGAGAAATCACCCCCCAGGGGGGATGGTCACACTGCAATCCCTTCTCCTCCATTCTCCTCTCCGGATCTTGGGCATGCACGTACACGCGCCCGGCGTGAGTTTTAAGCCACCGGGTCCGGGATGCGAACCGCGGTTGACTACGTGGGAGTCCAGCGACATAGCCATTACGCTAACTGCTGGTTCCCAATAAATAATATTTTTAAAGAAAAAGTTGTCAGAAGGTGTGTGACCTGACTGGAGAAAGACAAGGTGTGTGTGTGGGGGGGGGGGGGGGGGGGGGGGGGGGGGGGTAGAGAGTTCATGATGTAAAAACTAAGATACAGCCAAGAGAGAAAGTACCCCCTAGGAAGAATGGTCACTCTTCAATCCTTTCTCTTTCATTTCTCCTTCCCCTAGGAATAATGATCACTCTGCAATCCCTTCTTCATTTCTCCTTCCTTTCAGGATTTTGGACACACATGCACACACACCTGGTTTGTTTCTCATGCTATTGGGTCTGGGACTCAAACCATAAAGTTGGCCCTGTGGGATCCAGCCACCCCAAGTACCATGCTATAGGCTGGCCCCAAATGTAATTTAAATTTACATGTTTTAAATGTTTGTTTATGATATATTAGAAATGCAGTTGATTTAGGGAGCATTGAATTTTTTTTTTTTTTGAGAGAGATTTTTGCTATAGGGCGGGTGCACTCACCAGAAAGACAGAGAGAGACATAGAGACAGAAAGCAAGAAATCACCCCCTGGGGGAATGGCCACGCCACAATCCCTTCTCCTCCATTCTCCTCTCGGGATCTTGGGCACGCACTCACACGCACTGGCGTGAGTTTAAGCCACCAAGTCCAGGACTTGAACTGTGGTTGACTAAATGGGAGTCCAGCAACATAACCATTATGTCAACTGCTGGTCCCGGGAGCATTGATTTTTATATACAGATACTTTACTGAAAACTTAAATTTATTTTCAGGTTGTTTACAGATTATTTTGTGTTCTCTTTATAGACATTTATACATTCAGACTTGCATTATCTGCAAATGTTTAGATTTATATTTCTTCCTTTCCAATCTTTATTTGGTTATTCTCTGAAGAGTTTTGTCAGAAATACTTTTTTTAGGAAAATGATACCTTGTTTCTTAGTTTCCTAAAACATAAATGGATGTTAAATTATATTGAAAACTTTTTCTCTATAAACTGAGATGATTAGTTTTCTGCTTTATATTTATTGATGTGGCTAATTATATGTAAAAAATTTCTGCTGTTGGGACCAGCTGGTGGCGTGGAGGTTATAGCACTGGACACTCCCACATGGCCGACCACGGTTCAAGTCCTGGACCTGGTAGCTTGCTTTCTCACTTCCCCCCTCTTCTCTCTGTCTCTCTCTCGTCAAATTAAAATAATTGGATGAATAAGTAAAACTAAATAATTATTTAAAAAAATTTTTTTTTCTGCTGTTAAAAAGCTCTTAAGGGGACCAGCAGTTAGTGTAATGGCTATGTCACTGGACTCCAATGTAGTCGACCACGGTTCAAGTCCCGAACCCGGTGGCTTAAAACTTACACCGGGTGCATGTGCGTGTGTGCCCAAGATCTCGAGAGGAGAATGGAGGAGAAGGGATTGTGGCATGGCTATCCCCCCAGTGGGGAGGGGAGGGTGACTTCTCGCTTTCGTGTTTTTCTG
The DNA here is from genome assembly GCF_000334495.1 of Tupaia belangeri chinensis. Taxonomy (NCBI): domain Eukaryota; kingdom Metazoa; phylum Chordata; class Mammalia; order Scandentia; family Tupaiidae; genus Tupaia; species Tupaia belangeri. The sequence goes on from NW_006205672.1 coordinate 2,887,873, forward strand.
TCTCTTTCTGGCGAGCGCACATGCCCTATAGCAAAAAACTCTCAAAAAAAAAAAAAAAAAACTCTTAGCTTGGGAACCAGCAGATGGCACAATGGTTATGTCACTGGACTCCCATATGGCCAACCGCAGTTCAAGTCCCAGATCCAGCAGCTTAAACTCACACCAGGCAAATGTGTATGCATGCCAAAAGTCCTAAGAAGAGAATGGAGGAGAAGGGGTTACAGCACAGCCATTCCCCTTGGGGAATGATTTCTTGCTTTCTGTCTCTCTGCTGAGTGCATGTGCCTCATAGCAAAAATCTCTCTATAAAACCAACCAACCAACCAAAAAACCTCTTAAGTTCCGAAGTAAATGTAATTTCATCATGATTTTTTAAAAAATATATTGATAGATGTGGTTAATACTTTGGATTTTTTATTCCTATTTATCATAAATTTCATCATAAGTTTGTCAGTGTTATTAGTATCTTAGAAGAACCAACTTTAGATTTTGCAGGTTCTACTTATTGTCTTGGCTTTTCTATTTTAATTATTTTTGCTCTTATTTTTATTATTTCATTCCTTCCCTTTTTTCTAGATCATTTGTCCTTTTACTAATTTCTTAAGTTTCAAGTTTACAGTATTAATTTTAACATTTCTATACTGCAAATGGGATTTCTTCTATGTCAGAGGTCAGCAGATGGCATAGCAGTTAAGTCACTGGACTCTAACAGGGTTGACTGTGGTTCAAGTCCTGGACACGGTAGCTTGACAATCATCCTGGGCACCTGTGCATGCATGCCCCAAATCCCGGATGGAGAATGGAGGAGAAGGGATTGCAGCATGACCTCCCTCCCTAGGAAGTGATTTCTCACTTTCCCTCTCACTGCGTCTTTCTCTGGTGAGTCCATGCGCCCTATGACAAAAACCTCTCCAAAAAGAAAGAAAGAAAGAAAGAAAGAAAGAGAATTTCGCTCTTTTTTTGTGGTGCTTCAGAGATCAGCTGCTTCAAGATGAAGCTGAATATCTCCTTCCCTGCCACAGGGTCCCAAAAACTTGTTGAAGTGGACAATGAATGCAAACCGTGTACTTTCTGTGAGGATCCAAAAACTTTTCAATTTGTCTGAAGAAGACGATGTCCACCAATTTGTTGTAAGAAAGCCCTTAAATAAAGAAGGTGAGGGACCCGCAGTTGGCGAAATGGCTATGTCGCTGAACTCCCATGTAGTTGACCACGGTTTGAGTCCCAGACCCAGTGGCTTAAACTCATGTTGGGCATGTGTGTGCGTGCCCAAGATCCTGAGAGGAGAATGGAGGAGAAGGGATTGTGGCATGGCCATCTCCCCAGGGGATGATTTCTTGCTTTCTGTCTCTCTGTCTCTGTCTGTCTGGCGAGTGCCCACGCCCTATAGCAAAAAGCCTCTGAAAAAAAAATTAGAAGGTGAGAAACCTAGGACCAAGGCACCTAAGATTCCGCATCTGTGACTCCACATGTTCTGCAACTAAAACACCGGCGTATTGCCCTCAAGAAACAACGTACTAAGAAAAATAAGGAAGAGGCAGAATATGCTAAACTTTTGGCCAAGAGGATGAAGGAAGCTGAAGAAAAACACCAAGAATGGATTGCCAAGAGATGCAGGCTGCCGTCTCTGAGAGCTTCTACTTCTAAGTCTGAATCCCGTCAAAAATAAGAGTTTATAAGAGAAATAAATAAGATGGATCTCAAAAAAAAATTTCTCCTATTTCTTTTTTTATTATAGTTACTATTTTAATCATACTCATGTTTGGATTCATGATGTTTCTTTTATTAGTTATTTACAAATATTTAAAATTTTCTAGGGGCAGGAGGAAAGGAATCAAGGGTGGAAAAGTAAAACATTTGATGGTATAAAAGTGGAAAATTGTTTGTTGATAATAATGTCTATCGGGGCCGGGAGGTGCCATGGTAGATAGGGGCGCTGGACTCCCACATGGCCAACCACGGTTCAAGTCTTGGACCTGGTGGCTTGCTTTCTCTCTTCCTCTCTCTCTCTCCGTCTCTCTCTGATCAAACTGGAAAATAATAATGATAATAATAATAATAATAAAGTTAAATAAAATAATTCTTTAAAAAAATAATAATGTCTATGTTTGACTGGACTAAGATGCAGTATACTCATGGCCAGAAAGTGCAATTTTTTATGCCATAAAGATGTACAGTAATTAAATGTAAAGAATTAAGATATAAGAAATAATTTTTTAATATAAAAATTTTTCCTTGAGTTTTTGACTGTTTCCTTTTATTTACTATTTTTTCTTTCCACTCCCTTCACATGATTTATAATTTTTATGCACTACTTCTCTTCTTCAGTGATTTTCCTAAAAGTGTACCATGCATGTTTTATGTAAGAAATTATTAAGAATGTGCAACCGGTTTCCCCCCGGCATGAACTCTCGTAGCCCAGAACTTATCTGAATCAGAATGAGGGAGTGGTGGGTCCAGGTGGGGCTGCTGGACCATAACTGCACATCCTGCTCCATCAGCTTTCTCCTGCCCTTCACTCCTGGAAGCCTTCCAGCAACTGTTTTTTTCTTTTAGAGAATTTTACTATAAGGTGTGTGTGCTCGACAGAGAGACAGAAAACAAAAATCATCCCCTGGGGGGATGGCCATGCTGCTCCCTTCTCCTTCATTCTCCTCTCAGGATTGTGGCCATACTTGCACTGGACGGGAGTTTCAAGCCACTGGACAGGGACTCAAAGCTCAGATGACCACATAGAAGTCCAGCGCCTTAATCACTACGCTACCTGCTGGCCCTCTTCAGGCAAATTTTTTACCTACAAGGAACTATGCATCTTCTACCACCTTCTACCTACTCTGTGGGTATAGTTGGAAGCCCAGAGATCGTTGTGCTTTTACATGGCTTCCCAATATCCAGCCACAACTGGTACAAGATTTGGGAAGGTCTGACCCTCAGGTTTCATTGAGTAGTTGCCCTTGATTTCTTAGGCTTTTGGCTCCAGTGACAAACGGAGACCACCTCTATTGCATATTTGAGCAGGCTAGCCTCGTGGAGCTGCTTCTGTAGCATCTGGGGCTCCCAAACCACAGGATTGGCCTGCTTTCTCATGATCGTGGGGTATCGCTGCTCGGGAACTGCTGGATAGATAACAGGAACCGTTATGGTCGGCTTCCCATGAAGAGTATGTTGGTCAAATGGAGGCATCTTTCCTGACACTCATCATCCTTTCCTCCAAAGGTTAATCAAAGACGGGGATGTGCTGTCACCCATCCTCACTCAGTTGATGAACTTTGGGGTCTCTCAACGTCTCAACCTAATCTTTGGGCCATACACTTGACCTCTGAGAGCAAGCTATGGGACATGTGACAGGGATCTGCAATGATGGGAACTTAGTCATTGACAGTCTCTTACAGTACATCGATCAGAGGAAGAAATTCGGGAGATGCTGGTTGGGAGCGCTTGCCTCTGTTCATTTTATCCATGGGCCACTGGATCTTGTAAATCCCTCTCCAGAATTTTTGGAGCTGTACAGAAAAATGCTGCAGTGGTCTACAGTGTCGGTTCTGGATGCTCACATTAGCCACTGTCCACAGCTAGAGGATTCCATGGGTGTCTTTCCTCCTCCTCCTTCTTTTCATTAAGCATTCAGGTCTTAAGTTTATTTACAAACATATCTTGTATTCTACGAGTTTGAGAGCTTGACCCATATTTCAGGGATTATGACTGTAGATCTTAAAATGTTCTTCATATCTATTAAACAGATGAATTAAAGCATCCTTATTTCTTTTCTTTTTCTTTTTTTTTTTTTTCTTTAGAGAGAGATTTTTGGTAAGGGCACATGCCCTTGCCAGAGAGACAGAGCAAGATAGACAGAAAGTGAGAAATCACCCCCAGGGGAGATGGCCATGCTGCAATCCCTTCTCTTGCATCCTCCTCTTGGGATTTGGGCACGCACACACACACACCTGGTGTGAGTTTTAAGCCACCAGGTCCAGGACTCAAACTGTGGTCGACTATGTGGGAGTCCAGCAACGTAACCGCTATGCCATCTGCTGGTCCCCACATCTTTATTTCTTAAGCAGTTAGTTTTTACTATAAAGAAAGGTGCAGCAAATCCAGATCCCAAGTACAAAGTCATCATAACTAGTAACCACCACTGGTTTTCCACTGAAAATGGCAGATTCTTCCTGGGCCCTCCTCACAGTGGCTCCCATGGACCACAGAGATTATGAACCTGTGGATGCTCTGCCCCAGAGTGACGCTGTTGGAAGCTCTGAGATCCGCAGAGTCCGAAGGTGTAAGAAATGGTGGAATTGCACCAAGCCTTCCTGTTCTCACACCGTGGGCTTCTGGAATGCATATACAGCCTTCTTCAACTCCTGAGCTGGAAAGAGTAGTTCCCCTGTGTTACCTCCCCTACTCTTTTACCTGTTGTATATTTCACTTAGGTAGAGAGGGCCAAAGAGGTCTTATTTCTCACAAAAGTCCACTTTCCTCACATCGGCGGCCAGCATAAAGGAAAAAGCTAGCAGTAGCTCCAGTTCTAAGGGCTGACATTGAAGTCCGTCACCCATGTGACACCCACCTGACTGACCGTATGAACTTACCTGTGTCTCTGCGTTACCAGGAAATCCTGTTGAGTATTCTGACTCACCTATGCAGAAAGACAGAGGTTCTTTTGCATAAAAGACTTTTCACCACATCTGTGGGCATTC
>NW_006205672.1:2892584-2911197 GCF_000334495.1 Tupaia belangeri chinensis
GCATTCCTGAAATACTTAGAAGTATTCATTTCGAGCCTAACTCCAACAAGAATCCTACCGTGAAGAATGAGGAAGGAGAGCCTCGCTATTTTTAAAATAACGTTAAGGGCTCACACTTGTTTAAAGTTCTCTAAGTAAGATGGCTTCAAGTGAGAGTGAGCATCCCGTATCTTAATTTTGGATTTAGTTTTATCGGCTGCTTCTAATTATAGACATTTTGTTAAAACAGATATTGTTTTAAATTAGGTAGTATTCTATGTACATTTAGAGTTGAAGACTGTGATTTGCCGTCATGTCTACATATATTGTGTAAGATTACTAAACCAGCAGAGCCTTACTCTGCCAGAGCAGTGAACCCTTATTAAATGTGTTTAACTTCTGAATAAACTGAACTAAATCCAAACTACTTACAGAATTTCCTAAAATCACAAGACATTAAGAACCATGTGTACCACAGATGTACTCTTATTTTTTGAGAGTTTTTTGCTATAGGGTGCATAAGCTCGCCAAAAAGAGAGAGAGACAGAGAGACAGAAAGTGAGAAATCATCCCCCAGGGGGGATGGCCACACCGCAATCCTCCATTCTCCTCTTAGGATCTTGGGCACGCACACACACACAAGTGCCCGGCGTGAGTTTAAGCCACTGGGTCTGGGACTCAAACCATGGTCGACTACATGGGAGTCCAGCGACATAGCCATCACGCTAACTGCTGGTCCCAGATGTACTCTTATTAGCTGGAAGGACCAGTCCTAACAACAAATAGCAGTCTGTCTCTTTATATCTCAGTGCGTAGAAGCATGTTCCTCCTGAGTTGTAGCAGAGGGGAGGACATCGTTGAGGAGCCTCGTCACATGGTGACTGTACATTGCTTGCTTAACTTCTCATTGGCTGTCCCAGAAAGACTTTCTCCTATGGCTCAGCAGTTCCTTTACTTTACAGACAGGAAGTTTCCAGAAACCAGAACAAATTCCAAAAGACCTATAAGCAAATGGTGCTGAATACATTTTTTTAAGAGAAATTTTTGCTATAGGGTGTGTGTGCTTGCTGTAGAGACAGAGAGAGACACAGAGAGACAGAAAGATGAGACATCACCCCTCCAGGGGGGATGGCCATGCCACAATCCCTTCTCTTCCAATCTCCTCGGGATTTTGGGTATAAGCGTACATGTGCCTGGCATGAGATTTTAGCCGCTGGGTTTGGAATTTGAGCAATGGTCAACAACGTGGGATTCCAGTGATGTAATCATTATGTCATCAACCAGTCCCTGAATATATTTTTTGAAAACCAGTTCATTGTTTTAATCAGAGCAAGATCATTAAGTGATTAGTTTGTTTTTATTATTATTAACAACTTCAAGTATAACAATTTTAAAATTGGATTAGGTGTTCATTTTCTATTAAGAAAAATGAATTGTGACCCCCTCCCTAAAAATTATAAAGATAATCATGGGGCCAGCAGGTGGCATGGTGATTAAGGTGCTGAACTCCCATATCGTCAACTGCAGTGTCCCAGACCTGGTGGCTTGCTTTCTCACTTTCCTTCTCTCTCTCTGGTGAAATTAAATTTATTAATGATAATAAATAAATAATTCTTAGAAAAGGAAAGATAATCACTAGGATGAAATCTTTAGCAGAGAATCCTTACTCCATTCTGATACCCTAGCCAGTGGCAACAGAATTATTATCAAAAGTTCTTCCTAATGTATAGATATTTTTTATTTGTATTTATTTTATATACTGAGGTTCTACTTTATCACCTTTTCCTTCATAGCATTTAAACAATGACACCTATGAACGAACCTGCTATTGGAGGCCCCAGCAAGCTAGAACCTACTGGTACCTGGGTGAGGCATCCAAGGAGGGTGACCTCACCTGATGGGCCACCCAACACCTGAGGTACTCTAGGGAAGGTGCCCCCTCACGTAGAGTCTAGGGCCCCAGGGACACCTCTCAGGATCTTTGATGGCCGTGTAGGAGACACTGACTGCTCCTTCAAAATTGTGGAGTCCTGGTAAGAACAGAAAAGACCTCCAGAGGCTTCCTTCTTTCTTCCTGTTTCTCTTCAATTCCTCTTTGGGACCAGTCAATCGGCTAGTACAGAGTTGGCTCAGGAGGCACCCCTGACGTGGAATACAGGGCCAACTGGATGCAGTTAGAGGAATCCCTGCCAGGGGCTGGCCACACCACAATCTCTTTTCCTCCATTCTCCTCTCGGGATTTTGGGCGCACATACACACATGCCCAGTGAGTTTTAAGCTGCCGGGTCCAGGACTCAAACTGCAGCTGACTGTGGGAGTCCAGCAACGTAACCATTACGCCATTTGCTGGTCTCCCAAAATTTCATTTTCTATGAAAAAACTGTTTTTCTGAACTGGTAAACCAAAATTAACCAAAAAAGTAAGATAATGTTTCACAAAATTACATGCTAAGTAGCCAACGCAATGTACCAGAGTAAAAGAGGTAAAATTGGTATAAAAGGATATGAATCCGGGAACCAACAGTTAGCGTAATGGCTATGTCGCTGGACTCCCACGTAGTCAACTGCGGTTCATGTCCTGGACCCGGTGGCTTAAAACTCACGCTGGGCGTGTGTGCGTGCCTGCCCAAGATCCCGAGAGGAGAATGGAGGAAAAGGGATTGCGGTGTGACCATCCCCCCTGTGGGGTGATTTCTCACTTTCTGTTTCTATGTCTCTCTCTGTCTGTCTGGCGAGCGCACGCACCCTATAGCGAAAAAAAAACTCTCCAAAAAAAAAAAAAAAAAGATATAAGTCCAATGTTAAGCATGGACTCATGGGAGCATTGCTGCCTGGTTCCCCCTGAGTCCTCCTTATAATTCTTGTTGTAACGTTTACGTGCTTTAGGGACCAGCAGATGGCGAAATGGTTACAACGCTGGACTCACATATAGTCAACTGCGATTGAGTCCTAAACCCTGTGGCTTAAACTCATGCCAGGCACATGTATGTGCATGCCCAAGATCCTGAGAGGAGAATGGAAGAGAAGGGGTTGAGGCAGGGCCATCCCCTTGGGGGCGGGGTGGAGGGGTGATTTCTTGCTTTCTGTCTCTGTTTCTCTCTCTTTCTGGCAACTGCACACACACTTTAGCAAAAATCTCTCAAAAAAAAAAGAAAGAAAAAAGGTAACATGCTTTAGTTATTCTTATTGTTGGTCTTTAAATTTCATAAGAAAAATATTGAGAGGGTCTATTAGTAAAATTGTTCAGTTTTGCAGTGTAAAAGTTGTTAAACTAGAAGTTCTTGTAGCCATGGCAGACCCTGTCCTCCCTTTCTCGCCCTCCTACACTCAGGAGGAGGAAAAATTAACCCACGAACAGTAGGCTGCTAGAAGACCCGAAGGATGGTTGCTGTTACCAGATGGCAGGTCCAATAGTCCCGGAGGCCCTTGAGCGAGTCCTCATAGGTCAGATCACCAGATTTCTAACTGGGAAGTACAAAGCTTGCTGAACTGGTTAGAGAAAAGACTTTGTGCCTGATCTAGATAGCCTTATTAGTGGTGCTGTCTCGAAATGTGTTACCTGTGCACAGGAAAGCACTAAACTCTCGGGCAAGAATCTGAGCCCGGGGAAACACTCCTGGAGAACACTGGGAGACAGATTTGACAGAAACCAGACCTCCAGCACAGGGCTACAGATATCTGCTAATGAGTATGGACACTTTTTCGGGGTGGGTTGAGGCATTCCCAACAAGATCAGAGATAACCACTGTTATTGCACAAAGTCTACTCCAGGAGCTCACCCCCAATTCAGCTTACCTATAACCTTAGGGTCCGATAATGAGCCCATCTTCACGGCCAAAATTTCCCAGGACATTACAAAAAAACCTTAAATATAAATTGAAAGCTTCATTGTATCTATCGACCCCAAAGTTCAGCGCATGTAGAATGAATGAATAGGACCTTAAAAATACCTTAGATAAATAGCCTCATTTAAATTCATTAATTTTAAAAATTAAGCTTATAAAAATAAAAAATGAGAATAATATGAAAAAGAAAGAAAAGTTATGGCTATAAAAATGGATTTCTAGTAAAAAAGATTTTAAAAGATGGTTTTGCTATAGAAGGAATTTTACATAGTAAAGTTTTTATCTTAAAGTAGAATGGCTATCTCAGAACAGAAGAAAAGAAGGGACAAAAACTAAAAGGTCGGCATGTGGCTGAAGGTTTGAGTTACATTACAAGAGTTTAAGAAAAAGTTGTAAAAATTAATCAGATTAATGTTCTAAAGCTAATTGTGATAGTTATCTCTAAATGCTATGTACAGGAAAACAACCAAAAAAGAGAAGCCCCTTCAATTAGCCCCTTGTTACTCCTACCACTGGGTTTTTTTTAAAGAATTATTTTATTCATCTTTTTTTTTTTTTTTTTTTTCCGATTTGGCCACAGAGCAAGAGAGAGAGAGAAAACAAGTCCAGGACTTGAACTCTGGTCAGCCATGTGGGAGTCTGGTACCTTGCCCACTATGCCACCTGCTGGCCCTGTTAAAGTTACCCTGTGGCTCTGTCACACAGAAGCTAAAAGGACTGCCTCTGTGGACTCACCAGGGCCTTGGTCCATAAAAATCATCCAGAAGGACCCCTCCAAATAATACTTCAGAGACAAGTAGACAACAGCCCTACTCTCGTCACTCCAGAGGCTGACTAGTCTGCACATGGTGGAAACTTGAGATACCTACGGTCCTGCTTTGGTCACTCCAGAAGCCAACCAATCTACACACGGCAGGACCCCAGAAAAACATTCATGGGCTGCCCTGAGTGCTCCCAGATCATTTATAATAACTCCTTAATCATAACTCTCCTTGTTACAATTGCTTTGGATTTTGCTATAGGTCTGACTGTCACGGCTCCGATTAATTGGGAATGGTACAAAAAGCTCTTGCTAGCGTTTTCCTGTCATGTGTGGGATGTCTCACCACAGTTCAGTGCCTTTAGCTCAGGAGAGTCCCTTAGCCAAGTGAAATGTTTTCTTATCAGTGCCTCCCAAGCAGCTGGAAAGGGACTCAGCGACCAGAAAGCCAGAAAAAGACAGGCTGCTAGTGACTCATGGTAAGATTGGGTCGGCCTCTGGCAATGGGCTCCTTAACTCTTGCCCCTGTTAAATCCTCAATTAACCATGCTTTCCATTTTGACTTTATCCCTGGTTTCTGTTTTGCGGGAAATTTTATTGTCCCCATAAGTGCCTAACTAAATCCTGCTCTGCTTCTGTAAACCGCTTGCATTGCCCTGAGAAAGTACTGTATCGCAATCTCCCTGTAAACAACTGAGACCATCTGCTATTGGCCTAAGTCAGTCCAACCAGACACTCCTCAGTCGGCCCACTCTGACCGGGCCCAGCAGATGCAGACTACAGATAGCAACTCGCCATCTGATGCCTCCCCTCTAGCTGTCCTAACTGCTGTGTACCCGCTCCCTAATCACTGCCAGTCAGGCCTTGCACCTCACTGTTGGCTCTGCCTACACTCAGAGCCCCCATATTATATGGGTTGGGTAGAGCACCCCCTGAACAACGTCAGCTGCAACTGTACCAAAAGCCTACTGCAGCTGACCCTGGGAGAGAGATATTCGGAGAACAGGAACCTGCTTAGTCAATGTGCTCTTAGGGCTTGTACTAGGTCTCTGCATCCTTACACATTTGACTCAGTTTATTCAGCAGCGTATTAATTCACTCAAGCTTTTAGTCCTGAGGAAAAAATATCAGCCACTCCCCTTAGATACAGATGAGTCAGTGATTTGACTCATTGTCTTAAAACCAGTGGGGAATGAAGCAGGAGCACCTCCAATTTGAATGAACCTTTGCCATTTTGCAATCCTCCCTTCCTTGGTGAAGCCAGATCCATTAAAATTCTATTGTTTTCTCTGGTCAGTTAAATCCATTAAGATTCCATCCTGTTGTGTAAGGACTGGGAAGTCCCCAACCCTGGAGATGCCCCGATAACACTGCTTTATTTTGCTTCTGTACAAATGCTTGCTTAAGGTCACTCCTTCCTCTCTTCGCTCCCCTACCCCCACCCTTCACTGCTCCCACCATGTCAACCCAAATGTGGTTTTTGCCTTCATAAGCTTCCTTCTCCCTAAACTTGGGGCTGTTGGGTCTTGGAGTCACCAGCTATAATTTGACTCTGACTGGATGTCCTCTTATTTCTCGCTGCTCAGAATATAACACTATCTGCATGCTATACATTCAAGGCTGAACGTATTCATAGATATTCAGCATGTTATCGATCCTTCAACATAAGACATCCATACAAAGGAAATAACCTTCTTTATGACAACATAACACAGAAGTTTGAAGAACTCTAGGTGACCCAGTTCTATCCCTCAATAATCTTAGGGATTAATGAATGAATAGGTTGCTGATATTTTCCCTGTGATAACCTGTAGGAGGAGACAGATTGAAGTAGTGGTGAAGAAACGTCATTGTAAGTGAAGCAGTATTGGAAGAGCATGAACGATGCAATACTACTTCAGTAGAAGCTTCCACTCTAATGACTCAGTTAATGCTTCGGCCTATAGCTCCTCCAGCACTCAGTCCAGGCAATAGGTAACCTTTACTCTGTGGGCAAGGGTTGCAGGAATCAGACCATTTATCTTGACCTTGAGAAGTTCTCAGCCTATAGAAAGATTAGTGGGGAGGTGGGTGTGGATTAATGGACTCAGCAAGGCTTATCATGAGAGAGAGAGAGTTATTTGCATGAGAATCTTGTACTTTGGGGGATCAGAAGGAGGAGATACAGCGATCCTACTCCTTGAACATTTCTACACAACGACTTTGTTTCTTAGGGTGTTGTCCAGTCCATAAGGGTAAGGTGACCCTTACCCATAGTCTAACATATTCCTTACCACCACAACTTAGTTTCTCTTCCTCCAATTGCCTCTAGCTCGATTCTTAACAGGAAGTGAAAACAAAACTTACTGAGGAGACAGAGGAACAGAAATGAAAGTAAATTCATCCATCTAAAAAGTCTGACGGAACACTTCTACATTTTATTTAGGTAAAGACATCTTACTACTGTCTCCGTTTTGTACAAGAGATAAATAAAGCTGCAAGTTCTAGTAATTTCTTCATGGTCAAGAAGTTAATAAGTGGCGCAGCGAGATACAAACTAGGTCGAAGTCTGGTTTTGTGCAGCAGTGTTATAACAACCGTAAGATTTAAGTGAGGCAGAATTATTGCTAATTGACGCTGAGTATGCTTCTATCTACATTGTAATTCTACAATTTTTTTCTCAGGCAATTAGCAGATTTTTTATGCAGAAAGGGAGGGAACTGAAATTCAGCAAAGCCAGGTGCTCTTCAAGAAAAGTAGTTCTTTGCAGTAAGGGTATGGAGAGAGTCAAGAAATAAAGCATTTGTATCTTCATGGGGATAGTGGATTATGTCTTCTTCTGACTTCTCAGAGGGTGAGTACAGGCTTCTTGTAGTCATAGACAACAGGAAATGTTTCTCTTTATAATTGTCGTTTAAGACAGGAGGGTATGGGGCCAGCAGGTGGCATGGCAGTTGAGATACTGGGCTCCCACATGGCCGATCATGGTTCAAGTCCCGGACCTGGTGGCTTGCTTTCCCACTTTCTCTCTTCCCCTCCACCCCCAGTCCCTTTCTGGTGAGCACATGTGTCCTATAGCAAATGGAAAAATACTAACAATGATAAAAATTAAATTAAATGTATGTATTTTTAAAGACACTAGGAGAGAGCTCAATAAAAATCCTGTTCAAGGCATATTAGCATTCCAGACTGGATCCTCTGGCCTCCCTTCTTCTTACCTGATTCCATGAAGGTACTACAATATAGATGTAATACAAGCTGTGTGGGCGTCGGCAGGTGGTGTGGTGGTTAAGGGCACTGGACTCCCATATGGTCAATCATGGTTTGAATCCTGGACCTGGCGGCTTACTTTCTCATTTTCTCTCTCTTGCTCTTGCTTTTGCTCACTCTCTGGTCAAATTAAAATAAATAAATAAAAATAATAATTCTTCAAAAGAAAATGACATGGTTTGCGTCAGGGTTTTCTGCTGAACACCATTCTGGAAGGAAGGGGAATAGCCCTCTGCAGGGTCACAAAGTCTTACATCGAATCCCTTTGCTGCAGACTAAGTAATGAGGATGACAAGCGCTAGCCCAGGGAAGACTGAGGTGGTTCCTAAATTACCTCCACTTTCTTTCCCACTCCACTACTCACTTCCAGGTCCAAACTGTCATTCTTTGGACCTCAGGAACATGACTGTCCCTAGCATGGCCGGTCTTCAGTCCTATCTCTTACATTGTCAAGAGCTATGATCTATAATGCTAAATTAAACAAACGAGATTAGAGGTCTTAACAGGCGAGAACTTCCTGGGATCACGTCATTATTTTCTCTGCTTTGGGTAGGAATAACATCAGACTAGCTTAACTAGATGGCAGTTGGTTCAGTGCAAAAAATTCACATGAGGAAAGGTCATTTCCCGTATTCCAGATTTATGATATCCCCACTTCCTCAAAAACAGTGAAGTTAAGGGTGATTGTTTCTCTTATACTCTAGTTCCTCTCCTTTCTTCTTTTAGAGTTCTACATGCTTCCTCTGTAGTCAAATGCACCTATTTCCTTTAAGTTACAAATAATTACTGCTAGGATGAGTCCTGACTGAAGAGAAATCATTGTCTTCCCCTTTACCCTCCCTCCCAATCAGGTTTATGTAAAAATCCAATGATTCTTGTAAATCTCTGTGGGTTGGTTAGGAGAGTGGGGAAAGATAATGAAGAGATGATGGGAAAGGGAATTGGGGTAATGTCACTTCTTATCCGTATGTTTCTGTTTCCTTGGTCAGTTCATTTGCATAAATTTCTTCAAGATTTTGTTCAAAAAGACCTCTTGACAGAGGCCAGCAGATGGCGTAGCGGTTACGTCACTGAACTTCCACAGGGCTGACGATGGTTTGAGTTCCAGACCTGGTGGCTTGAAATCCATGCTGGGCACATGCGCATGTGTGCCCAAGATCCCAGGAAGAGAAAGGATTGATGTGTAGCACTCTCCCAGTGTGTGTGTGGGGGCGGGGGAGGGATTTCTCACTTTCTCTATCACTGTCTCTGTCTCTCTCTCTCGAGCAAGCACACATGCTCTAAGGCCAAAACCTCTAAAAACAAACAAACAAACAGACAAACAAAAAACTCTCTTGACTTTTCAGCTGTACTCTTTTTTTTTTTTAGAGAGGTTTTTACTATATGGCACATGTACTCTTCAGAAAGACAGAGAGAGACAGATAGAAGCAAGAAATCACCACCACCACCACCCCCAGGACTGATGGCCACACCACAATCCCTTCTCCTCCACTCTCCTCTCAGGATCTTGGGCACGCACGCACACGCGCCCAGTGTGAGTTTAAGTGGCTAAGTCCAGGACTTGAACCACGGTCGGCATAGCCATTATGCCTTCTGCTGGTCTCTGTACTCTTTTTTTTTTTTTTTTAAAAAGGGGTTTCTGTGAGACAGAGAGACCATGAGAACTCACCCTGGGAATGGCCATGCCACAATCTTCAAGCCCAGCATGAGTGTCAAGCTGCTGGGTCCAGGATTTGAACTGTGGTTGACTACATGGGAGTCAAGTGCCTTAACCACTATGCCACTTGCTGGCTCCTAGCCTTATTCTTTATCTATGCTCCTACTCACTCCATTTGTACAGAGCTTGGACTACCCTATCATGTATAAGCTATCTTCAAAAGTTCCTATATATTATGAAATGTGTAATTGAGTGTATTACGAAAAAAAATGCATGGATTTCCATTTTTTTTGCAACAAAATAAATTCATAGCTTAATTTCATTTTTTCCATGAACTTTCTAAGTATCCTCCTGAAATATAAGAGGAAATATAAGTGAAAAAAATTTCTATTCTTCAACCAAGAAGGAAGAGAAGACTTGTTTGTGGTGCTGGTCACCATTCTTTTTTTTTTTTTTTTTCCAAACACTCAGGTCACCTTCTTCTGAAGGTGGTGAAGATTTAGTGCCAAGTAGACATTCAGTATCAGATCCAAGTGTTATTTATTTATTTATTTAGGAGAGGTTTTTGCTATAGAGTACATGTGCTCACCAGAAAGACAGACAGAAAGTGAGAAATCTCCCCCAAGGGGGAAATGGCCACGCCGCAATCCCTTCTCCTCCATTCTCCTCTTAGGATCTTGGGCACATACACACACATGCCTGGCGGGAGTTTAAGCCACCTGGTCCAGGACTCAAACTGTTGTTGGCTACGTGGGAGTCCAGTGACATAGCCATTACGCCAACTGCTGGTCCCAAGATCCAAATGTTATTAATCGCTCCTTTTCCTTAAGACTTTCACCAAAGAAAAGCTAAACATGAGAAGCATGAACGGTGAACATGCAGAGCAGGATGAAGAGACTCAGAAGGTGCTACTCTGTCATGTACATTTATGCAAAGCATACTGCTTTGGGTTCATCAAAACATGGCGGGAGGTGGGATGGGGTGGGGAAAGGCTTCAAAAAGTTTGTGGGAAAATGGACCAGAGAGAGACAAAGAGAGAGAGAAAGTGAGAAAGCAAGCCATCAGGTCCGGGACTCAAACCGTGGTTGGCCATGTGGGAGTGTCCAGCACCTTAACCACCACACCACCTGTTGGCTCCATGAGTTTTATTAATATTTAATACACAAATTGGAAACTATAAAAAATTATAGCACATCGGGCCAGCAAATGGCATGGTGCTGGATTCCCACATGGCTGACCACAGTTTGAATCCTGGTCCTGGCAGCTTGCTTTCTCACTTTTCCCTGTGTGTGTGTGTGTGTGTGTGTGTGTGTGTTTCTCTTTTTCTAGTGAGCACATGTGCCTTATAGCAAATTAAATAATAATAAATAAAATTAAGTAAATAATGATGTTTTAAAATTATAGAACAGGGGCTGGCAGGTAGCGTGATGGTTAAGGGTGCTGTGCTCCCACATGGTCGACCATGGTTTGAGTCCCAGACTTCACATTCCCTCCCTCTCTCTCTGTCCCTCTCAGGTCAAATTAAAATAAATTAATTAATTCTTTTTTTTTTAATTACAGAATAGATTTAGAGTCAAAAAGAAATTAAAGAATGAGGGTGCAGCAGGTAGTATAGTGGTTCAGGTGCTGGAGTCCACATATGGGTGACTGTGGGTTAAGACTTAGACCTGCTGGCTCGAAAATCATGCCAGGCATGTTTGATTTTGCCCAAAATCCCAGGAGGAGAATGGAAGAAAAGGGATTGCAGCATGGCCATCATCTCTGGGGAGTGATTTCTTACTTTCTCTCTCTGTGAATCTGTCTCTCTCCTCTCCAGCAAGTGCATGGGATCTATAAACAAAAATTTTAAAAATAAACATTTAAAAATGAAATAACTGAAATTAAGAACTCAGTACAAAAGGAGAGCAGTCACAGCTGAAGAGAGAATTAGTAAAATGGGAGATGGAGAAAAGAAAAAAAATTGGAATGTGAAACAGAAAAAAAAATTAAACACAAGTAAAAATACGGCAAATAGGGGCCTGCAGGTGGCGTGGTGGTTTAGGTGCTGGACTCCCACATGGTCGACCAGTCAACCATGATTTGAGTCCCAGACTCGGTAACTTGTTTTCTTATTTTCCCTTTCTCTGTCTCTCTCTGGTGAGTGTGTGTGCCCTGTAGCAAAAATTTAAAAAGTAATAATAATAGGGACCAGCAGATGGCATAATAGTTATGTCACTGGACTCCAGCGTAGTTAATGGTGATTCAAGTCCCAGACCCAGCAGCTTAAAACTCATGTTGGGCATGTGTGCTTGTGTACCCCAAATCCTGAGAGAATAGAAGAGAAGGGATTGCGGTGTGGCCATCCACTCAGGGAGTGAGTTTTCTTTTTCTGTCTCTCTGGCAAGCACATGAGCCCTATAGCAAAAATCTCTCTTAAAAAAGAAAAATAACAGGGGTCAGTAGGTAGCATGGTGGCTAAGGCACTGGACTCTCACATGGCTGACTGCAGCTCAAGTTCTGGACCTGGTGGCTTGCTGTCTCACTTATTCTTTGTCTCTTGATCTCTCTGGTGAGTGCTATGTCCTATAGTAAATTAAAAAATAATGATAAGAAATAAAATAAAATAAAATAATTATTTTTAAAAATAACAATAAATAAATAAAAATTAAATAAGTAATTCTAAAAAAAAATGGCAAATGAATGAGTAGGCCTATATTTCTTTTACTTAGGTACTCAGAAGTAGAGGAGAAAGAAAACAGTAAAGGCAACATTTGAAGAGATAATATTTGAGAGTTTTCCAGACAACATGAAAGATATAACTCAATAGATAAATAAGGGGGGCGGGGGGACCAGCAGTTAGCATAATGGCTATGTCGCTAGACTCCCATGTAGTCGACCTCAGTTAGAGTCCTGGACCCGGTGGCTTAAACTCACACTGGGTGCATGTGCGTGCGTGCCCAAGATCCCGAGAGGAGAATGGAAGAGAAGGGATTGCAGCGTGACCACTCCCTCTGAAGGGTGATTTCTCGCTTTCTGTCTCTCTGTCTCTCTCTGTCTGTTTGGCAAGCGCACGCACCCTATAGCAAAAACCTCTCCAAAAAAAGAAAAAAAAAGGGGAGGGAGGAGGCAGCAAGTGGCATGGTGGTTAAGGCGCTAGACACTCCCACATGGTCGACCGTGATTTTAGTCCTAGACCTAATGGCTTGCCTTCTCACTTTCCCTCTGTGTCTCTCTCTGGTCAAATTAAAATAAATGAATGAATAAATAAAATTAAATCATTCTTTTTTAAAGAATTATTTTATTTAACTTTATTTATTTAATTAGACCAGGGAAGGACAGAGTGAGAAAGAGAGAGAGAAAAAGTGAGAAAGCAAGCCTCCAGGTCTAGGATTTGAACTGTGGTTGGCCATGTGGGAGTCCAACACCCTTAACCACCACGCCACCTGCTGGCCCCTAAAATAAGTAATTCTTTAAAAAATAGATAAATAAAGGAAAAGTCATACCTAGAGACATCACTGTAAAACTGCAGAAATCAAAACAAAGACAAATGTATTTTTTTAAATATCCAAATAAAAGAGATTACATTCAAATTAGAAGAAGTTGGATAACTTGCTGACTTCTGAAAAGGGAAAAAAATCAAACATAAATATTTTCAGTAGGCTGAAAGAAAATAACTGCTCCTAGAATTCTATACTTAGTAAAACTAATCTTCAAAAACCATAGCGATATAGACACTTTCAGAGCAAAAGAGCTGAAATGGTTCTTCCCCAGTGAGTAACAAAGAGGAATTCTAAGTACTTCTCAGAACAGACAAAAAATGACTTCCTATGGGAAGACAGAGACACTGAGAGGAATAAAGAACAAGATAGTAGTAAATACATGGATCAATCTAAGTTAACAGTTGTCGGACCAGTCTACAACGAACAGTTCCTGAGTTGGGGGGTGAGGATTAAAGAAAGACAAGAAAACAGGATAGAAACAGGAGGACGGCCAGTCAATATCGGTCAGCCCCAAGTGTACTTTATTGCTGATATTTATACACACCCAAGAGACTTCTGTGATGTAAGGTTTTAAGTCCTTACTGAATTTATAAGGTTGTTATAACAATACTTTGGAACATTCAAAACAATCCCAGGACATTCTGCTCATAACAATCTATTTGCCCAAGGCCATGTCCACATATTCACCCCCGCCATAGTCGCATCCTGCACATCCCTCGCGTCCTCGCCTCGGCTTCCCACATCTCCCCCTTCTTTATTTATAGATCCGCCTTTTCTGGCGGCCAGCAGACTGTGCCTGTCTTAGGTCGTCCCTGGCGACCTTTTCCTCTTTCCCGTCATGGGGCAGTACATGTTTGTATGTACTCCCTGTCTTAAGTTGGGGAAATATCCCAGGAATCTTACGCAGCACTGACTACCAGCCTCTGTATCTAGTGTTTTCACATGCAGCCCCGGACGATGAATTTTGGAGAGCACTCCAAGGAAGGAACCTCCAATTAGCCACACAAGGTAAGGTAGGGAGCACAACACAGGAGCATTGGGCCAATGCCTACCGTCATGGTGACAGGTATTTCCATTTCTAGGATCTCCCGATGGAGAGTAAGGATAGCCATTATTTCATTGGCTCCGTACTAGACCCCTTTGCCGGCCCTTAGAGCTCACGCCCCCTACAAGTTCCTTTTTCCAAACCTGCTCTTACTCTCTTTGCCAAACTCCCACAAAATCCTTCACAGGTTCCTGTTACTAGATTCTTGTGCCTTTCAATTCACATGGATAGATTCCTCTGACACTTAAAAAACAAAAACAGGTAGTTAACAGAAAATTAGAAAGAAAAAAAAAGAAAGAAAAAAAAAAAAAAACAGAATTCATGCTTCCAAGCACTCCAGAACGCTCCTGAGGAAACTGCAGGTTAACAGCTTGCTGAGAGGGATCGCGGTGGTGCTGTAACAGAATAAGGTGCAGGGGGCTGCATAACCAGGTCTGGGAAACTAAATCTAGAGATAAGAGGGAGAAGATCGTGGCATCATGGGGCAGAAAAGGAGCCCTCTGAGAAGAGAGGCACTTGTTGCTGTTTGTCCACACAGAGCCTTACTGGCAGACAGCCTTGCGCGCTTAACATTTCTTTAAGCATATGCACAAAAAGCTATTTCCCTGACCCATAATAGCTCCCATAATATACTCACTACTACACTTTCACTTTCAAGATAAACACGTTCTCGGTTTACTCTTTGCGGTGTCCTTCACCTGCATCCCCAGTACTCAGGTCCCTGTTCCGGCGCCACTTTGTCAGGCCGGCCCAGATCCTGAGTTGGGGGATAAGGATTAAAGAAAGACAAGAAGACAGGATAGTAACGGGAGGACAGCCAGTCAATACTGGTCAGCCCCGAGTATACTTTATTGTTGATATTTATACACACTCCAGAGACTTCTGTGATGTAAGGTTTTAAGTCCTTCTGAATTTATAAGGTTGTTTTAACAATACTTTGGAGCATTCAGTTCAAAACAATCCCAGGACATTCTGCTCATAACAATCTGTTTGCTCAAGGCCATGCCCACATATTCACCCCGGCCATAGTCACATCCTGCACATCCCTCACGTCTTCCCCTCGGCTCCCCACAAACAGTAATTATATAAAATATATAGTCTTCTGGGGTTTGAAAATATTTAGGTCTAGAATATGATAAATGGTAGCAGCTTGTATGGTGAGTGAGACTAAATGGAATACAAGCATCCCAGGGTCTTTATATTATATGAAACTAGGATAAGTTTATTAACTACTGCTATGCTTCATAAATTAAGAATTAAGATAATAATTTTAAAGTATCCACTAAAAGAATAGAAGCAAAGTAAAATATCATTAAAAATATAGAAGGGAAGCCAGCCCATGATTCAGTGGTTAAGGTGGCTGCGTCTCGCATGGCTGACCCTGCAGTTCAAATCCCAGACAAGTGGCTTGAAAAACACACCAGGCACATGTGCATCATGTTGAAGATCCCAAAAGGAGGGAGGAATGGAGACTAAAGGTAGCTCTGGCTTACGTATGTGATGCTTGAAGCTGTGTCAGCCAAAGCTGCTGTATGCCTCAGGTGTTCGGCAGAGCTGCGGCAGATAGAGCCACTGCAGAGGGCAATATGAAGGTCGATTTCCTCATGCTCAAGTTTGTGATTCAGCCTGGACGTATCTTGTCTTCTCAGCCAGCAGGTGTCACAGCTCCTGTCTTTCAAAAAGGCATAATGACATCTGAGGCAGCACTCTGCGTTTTACTCTTCTGTTTAATTTCCCCCAGGTAAAGAACTGGGAAAGAAATCTCTCCACTATTTGAACTTCATCAAAAGACCAATATGGAGGACCAGCAGTTGGTGTGATGGCTATGTTGCTGGACTCCCATGTAGCTGACCATGGTTCAGATCCTGGGCCTGGTGGCTTGAACTTGCACATGGCCAAACTCTCTTTCTATTGTTCTTTGACCAGTTTTCTACATGGCTGTAGTTTTTGTATTCTCATTTTTAAAGGAGTTCTTAAAATAGAGACATTTAAAAAACTTTTTAAAAACATACAGATATTTCCTTGTTTTTTGACTTAAGTGCAAATATGTATTTCTCAATTTTTGACTGTGCTTAGGTATTTTTTACTATGCAAAGTATTCGTTTTTATACCAAAGTTATCAATTTCTAAACTTACTTATTTTAGTAATACCAGATGCAGTAGATGTGTTATGACAATTTGGTTCATAGTTTTTCTGTGCTACCTTTCTCAACTACATTGTTACACATAATTGATAAATAATAATTGTACATAAAAAAGACCAATATGTAAATATTTCAACTCTCCATTTTTCTCTAAAATAACCTACTCCTTATATAGCTAATAAGTAAAAGCATATTAATTTAGGAAACAATCAAATATTGATTGCAAGACTATTGATTTTTATATATTATATGTCTGTTCAAATGTTTTGAACTATATATGTCTTAAAATATAGGCAAAATATTACTGTAATGTGAACAAGACTGATCATTACTCTTTTACAAAAAATTGCTACAAAGGACCAATCCCATGAGCCAAAATTTGTGTCTTCATTATCTCTATTTTTATTCTATCCTTTTATTTCCTCTTTTACTTTTTTCTTTTCTTTTTTTTTTTTTTAGAATTTCTTCTTTAACTTCTTATACTATTTGAGGAGAGAGAGACAGAAAGTGAAAAGCCACCTGGTCCAGGGTGCAAACCACACTTGGCTATGTGGGAGTTCTGTGCCTTAACCACCATACCACCTGCCAGCCCTCCTCTTTCTTCTATTTCTATTGTCATTCTGGTTCTTACTTTCCCCATGGATTAGAATTTCATTTACTATTCCTACAAGTTAGGTCACCTTCTCAGAAACACTGAGGCAACAGTTTAAGGTTGACAATGGAATATTTAGGATCAGAAACAATATATTTATTTCTGATGTTTTACTGTAGGGGTCTATTATGCTGTTGGAAAGAGCCTTTTTCAGAGTTAAGAATTTGATGAGACATTTTTATATTTATAGTTTTGTCTAGCGTAAGTCATGTTTGGATGTCTTTGTTAGTTTTTAGCCAACAACTATTACAAATTTTTAGCCAACAACTATCCCAAAACTTCCTTTAGGACCTGAGTCTTTTGTGAAAACTCTTCTACTGTTCTTCTTGCAGAGTGTCACCAGGAGGCATTGGTGGTTCAGTGGTAGAATTCTCGCCTCCCACGCGGGAGACCCGGGTTCAATTCCCGGCCAATGCATCAACGTTTTACATTTCAGTTACTCAAAGTTTCTACAGTACTACAATTATTCAAGGTTTCTACAGTACTACGCAGGGGTGTTGTTTTAAGTACCTCTAAGCTTAGGATAGAGAAAACTGGTGTCCAACAAAAAACGTGTAGAAACCGTCTTGTTCGGGACACCACAGTTCTATAGTCAAGGACCACTTCTTCGAGTCTTTGAAAGTGACACAGGTTTCTTCTGGTAGGTCTTTGCCCGTTTCATTATTACTACCTAGAGCCATCATTATTATGGCAGATCCTTTGTAAACACAAAAAAGTTATCAGATCCCTGATTGGCTTGCGGGATTTGGGGTCATATTTCACTACGGATTGGGAATCAAGAAATGAAGGTCCAGAAAGACTACCAAAGGCGTGGCGGGGCGAAAACCCCGGGAGGCGTCAGTGGCCAGAGAAACCGGGAGGCGTGCGGGACAAGAGGAAGAGAGCTGCGGAGACGGCCTCGCGCAGAGGTGGCGAGAGCACCTTCGGGTCTATACCCCAAACCCTGCAAACCGACTTTGCGAATACGGTCAGCCACTGAGACCTCTGCGGGTTCTGGGGGCCCCCTCGGTGTTCTGAGCAGTCCGTGTTTCTGGCAGTGTGTGTCGATAAGTGTGGACATGAAAAGTATATGTGTCTGTGTGTGTGTGTGGGGGGGAGATTTTTGCTAAAAGGCACGTGCGCTCACTAGAGAGACAGGAGACAGGAAGCAAGAAGTCACTCCTACCCCCATGGGAAATGGCCACGCTGCAATCCTTCTCCTGCAGTCTCCTCTCGGGATTTTGGGCAGCACACAAACTACAGAATTTGGGAACTGTCATCCCGTTTTGTTTTGTACCTCTTCGCACAGTAGGAAGTTCTGGGAAAGATTCCCATTTGAGACTAGTACCGATGTTACTATGTTAGAGAAGCAAGGAGTGATTCATTCTTTTTTTTTTTTTTTTTGTTTGCTTTCTATACTGTTTTTCCCCCACATTTTATTGAATCACCAAAGACCCTAATCAATCCAAATACCCTCATAGCAAACACAGGTGACACACACATTTCCATGAGCACAAGTCCAACTTTGCACATCCTATAAAGTAGCACCTAGCCGGGGCTACATATCCTACTGCAGTCATCGAATAGTTATATTTTTTTTTCCTGAAAAAAAATTTTTTTTGTAACTCAATTTACATTCCTTCCCTAAGCATCATCACAGCACACAAAATGCGATCTCCCATCCAGTACACACTGCATAGTGACTCAATCATGCACATTACAAAATTTTTTCCATTTCTAGTTCCTAGAATTATTTCCACCCCTCTTTCTGACCATCTGTCCCTTCCCACCCTCCTCTCACACCACCTCCGGTGTCCACAATTGT
>NW_006205672.1:2914114-2928666 GCF_000334495.1 Tupaia belangeri chinensis
ACAAAGCCACCAGGTCTGGAAATCAAACTGTGGTTGTCCATGTGGGAGTCCAGCACCATTAAAGAATTATTTTAAGGGGCCAGCAGGTGGTGTGGTGGCTAGAAGTGCTGGACTCCCACATGGCTGACCACAGTTCGAGTCCTGGACCTGGCGGCTTGCTTTCTCACTTTCTCTCTCTCTCACTCTGTCCCTCTCTGGTCAAATTAAAATAAATAAATAAATAAATAAATAAATAAATAAAGGTGAATAAAATGATTCTTTAAAAATTAAAAAAAGAATTATTTTAAAAATATAATTTAACCCCAGGATGACCAACTTCAAGACAATATTATGGTAAAATTACTATATTTTAAAGATAAAGAAAACATCCAAAGGTTTTCCAGGCAGCATGAAAGGAGTCACAAAAGCCACAAAATTAGATGGGCAATCACATACAAGGCAAAGCAATAGTGGAGCAGCATTTTCCTTTCTTTTCTTTTTTTTTTAGAGAGATTTTTACTGTTGGGTGTGTGCACTCACTAGAGAGACAAGAGACACAGAAAGTGAGAAATCAGCCCCATCAGCCCCCAAGGGGGATGGCCATGCCGCAATCCCTTCTCCTCCATTCTCCTCTTGGAACTTCAGGCACACACTCACACGTGCCCAACGTGTTTTAAGCCACCGGATCTGGGACTCAACCACGGTCGACTACATGGGAGCCCAGCAGCATAACCATTATGCCATCGGCTGGTCTTGGAGCAGCATTTTCAATAAACTCATGAAAAGAAAGCCAAACCAATGATGTTCTCTCCAACCATGCTCTTCTCGCAGTGTAAGGGAATGACTCTGCTGTGGCACTTTGATGACCTTAGACTTCTCCACAGAGGCCATGTGGCAACCTCAACCACAGTCTGACTCAAACTTTGGCTAAAAGCCCAGGACCATGAAGAGATAGGAAGTCTTTTTTCTTTTTCTTTTTGGCGGAGGGCCTACATGCTTGAGAGACTAAGAGAGATAGAGGAGCCAGAAAGCTGTCTCCTCCATCTCTCTAATAGGCACATGCACCCTGGGGTGTCTTTCAAGCTGCTGAGGGCTGGAGCTCAAACTGCAGTTGGCCATGTGTGATCCAGCTGCCTTCACCACCATGCCCCAAGATAAGCAATCTGGCAAGGAGCTATCATAAGGTTTTTTCCTTACCAGTAAACCTTTGTGGAAAATGGCATTAAAGTATAAAACGATTTTGATGGGATCAGCAGATGCCATAATGGTTACATCGCTGAACTCCCACATAGTTGATGGCAGTTCGATTCCCAGACCTGGTACCTTGAGACCGCACTGGGAGCGTGTATGTGTGCGTGTGCCCAAAATCCTGAGGGGAAAATGGAGGAGAAGGGATTGCAGTGTGGTCATTCCCCCTAGCGGGGTGATTTCTCACTTTCTGTCTCTCCATCTTTCCAGTGAGTGCATGTGCCCTATAGTAAAAATCTCTCAGTGCATATTTTTTAAGAATTATTGCATTTAACTTTATTATTATTTTCCAGTTTGATCAGACAGGGAGAGAGAGAGAAAAAGAAAGAGAGGGAAAGTGAGAGAGCAACCCACCAGGTCTAGGACTTGAACTGCGGTTGGCCATGTAGGAATCCAGCGCCTTTAACCACCATGCCACTTGCCGGCCCCCTCCAATGCATAATTTTTATTATACACTTTTTCCATGGACTTTTTGAAGATCCCTCATGCAAATAATAAACCTATCTTGATCCATTTGTCTTCTTACTGTTCCTGTAAAAGAGTATGACAAGCTTACCTGCCACTGCACTGCCAGCGAGACCACACGTTTCAGAAGGGACTGTGTGAACCGTGTTAGGGGATATGGGAAGGATCGGAGAGCAATGTTCTCCCTTGGGTGGGAGACATGGGGGGTGGGTGAGGTTCTCCTATTGTCCTGCATGCTAGTGAATGCTTACAGACTGAGCAAGGACACGGGAGGATTAAAACTAACCACCCAAATGGCACTTTAGTTGTTGCTAAAAGTTTGTTGAAACTGAGCGACTGGCCCCTTAAAAGCAAAAGCAACTGCAGAGCTGTGCTTTCTGGGGTGGGGGTGCTCCCTTTGTGTTCCCAACCCTTCTCTTCCCCGCATCCTAACACAGGCACTTCAAAAATAAGCCTCTCCACTGTTCCAACTGACTTCATAGCCTGGTTACAGTTTCGGGCACTCCTGAGATCTCAGTCAAGGAGATAAGATGGCCTTCCCGAAGCGGGTGCTGTAACTTGTGGAGGGCACGTGTTAAACTCCTTGGTTTGTAATCCTGTAAAGGAGGGTGAATTCAGGAGCTGGCAGGTGGTGGTGGTGGTGAAGGTGTTGGACTCCCATGTGGCCAACCATGGTTCAACACCCCACAAGGGGGAGGAGAACCCATTCCTTGACAGGGAATGGAAGTGGGGCTACAGGGGTAGATAAATGAGCTACTAGAACCAGGGACCTACAAACTGTGTGTGTGTGTGTTTTAAACTATGACGAGCAGATGGCAAAATGGTTACATTTTTGGACTCCCACATAGTCATCTGTGGTTTGAGTCCTAGACCAGCATCTTAAAATGCAGGCTGGGCACATGTGCATGTGAACCCAAAACCCCAAGAGAAGAATGGAGGAGAAAGGATTGTGGCATGGCCATTCCTCCTGGGGGTTAATTTCTAGCTTTCTGCCTCTCTGTTTCTCTGTCTCTCCAGAGAGTACATGTACCCTATGGCAAAAATCTCTCAAAAAAAAACCAAAAAGTCTTACCATCGTGAGCCACCTCCACTGACGTGGGAGTGGAGGAAGCTCTAGTCCTCACGGTGCCATCTGCCTCTGGTCCTAGAAGGCCATACCCTCTCACAGGCTACACACCCATGCCTGTGCCTCTGCCCTGCCATGGCATCCCAGAGGGGCCCACCAGGTCCACAAGTCCCAGTGCGGCTACCTCTGCCGGCAGTCCCTCGGACTGACAAAGAGATGCACCTCTGCCTGTGGATAGCAGGTTGTCAGACCCAGGATGGTGGGTAATGCTGGCGGGAAGACGGGAGCAGGGAGGAGCGCAGGTTGAGAAGAGGGCACAGCAATGGTACTGTGGCATCCCCGGCATCATAAGGACTCAGGTGGGTACAGGAGCAGAGACATTCTGAATGGAAAACTGTGAATTCCAAGGTCACAACTGAATTGAAAGTTGCCCTTGTGTGCCAGTTGGTGGCATGGTGGTTGTGGCTGAATATGCTCCTGGTTATCGGAGGCTTGAAAAACACACTGGGAGCATGCGCTTCTACGCCCAAAATCTCAAAAGGAGGGAGAAAAGGAGCACAATGTCCCCCAAAGCGGGGTGTGCTTTCTCTCAATACTCACCTCACACCACATTTAAAAAAAAAAAAAAAATGGGGGCCAGCTGGCGTAGTGGTTGCATGGCTGGGCTCCCTCATGGCCAGTCACAATTCGAATCCCAGACCCAGTGGCTTGAAAATCACACTGGACGTGTGCCCGAGATCCAGGAAGGAAAATGGAGCAGAAGGGACTGCAGCGTGGCTACCCCCTGGGGGCGGGGGTGATTTCCGTCTTTCGGAAGTGCATGAAGCCTGTAACAAAAATCACTCTCTCAAAAGTAATTAATTAATTAATTAATTTTTAAAATAAAATGAGCCTTTCTTGAAAAAAAGAAAACCTTAAAATCTTTTATAAAATAAATTATTTCCAGAGCTGGCATATAGCATGAGGGTTGGGGTACAGGACTGCCACATGACTAATCATGGTTCAAGTCGTGTACTGGGCAGCTTGCTTTCTCGCCTCTCTTCCTCTCTCTCTCTCTCTCTGTCACTTTCTGGTGATTGTGCATGCCCTATAGCAAATTAGAATGATAATAATAATAATAAATAAAATAAATCTTTAAACAAATGTAATAAAAAGAACTGATTTTCAACAGGTTTTGAACTAAGGACATTGAGTTGTGGGGAAAACATGAAAACCACTAAAACTAAGAAAAGCAAATTCTGCTGTCATTGCCTCGCACACAACAATGGACTTCAGCCAGGTAGGTTTATACCCTTAGATTGGACCCATTTTATTTTAAGGTCACTATTGGTGAAATTTAAGCTGCATCTAGAATATTCACAATGACTCTTTTAATTTTAGTCATTTTAAATTTAAAACACATTACAAAATTTGTATAATAAGCATAGAAAGCTACTGTATGTTATCTTTACAAAACAGGAAAGATGGTAAATAGCAAAGTCTCACAAAATGGTCTTTTTTTTTTGGAGAGGTTTTCGCTATAGGGCGCGTGCGCTCACCAGACAGACAGAGAGAGACAGAGAGACAGAAAGCGAGAAATCATCCACCAGGGAGGATGGTCACGCCGCAATCCCTTCTCCTCCATTCTCCTCTCGGGATCTTGGGCACGCACACACACGCGCCCAGCGAGAGCTTAGAGATAGGAAGTCTTTTTTCTTTTTCTTTTTGGCGGAGGGCCTACATGCTTGAGAGACTAAGAGAGATAGAGGAGCCAGAAAGCTGTCTCCTCCATCTCTCTAATAGGCACATGCACCCTGGGGTGTCTTTCAAGCTGCTGAGGGCTGGAGCTCAAACTGCAGTTGGCCATGTGTGATCCAGCTGCCTTCACCACCATGCCCCAAGATAAGCAATCTGGCAAGGAGCTATCATAAGGTTTTTTCCTTACCAGTAAACCTTTGTGGAAAATGGCATTAAAGTATAAAACGATTTTGATGGGATCAGCAGATGCCATAATGGTTACATCGCTGAACTCCCACATAGTTGATGGCAGTTCGATTCCCAGACCTGGTACCTTGAGACCGCACTGGGAGCGTGTATGTGTGCGTGTGCCCAAAATCCTGAGGGGAAAATGGAGGAGAAGGGATTGCAGTGTGGTCATTCCCCCTAGCGGGGTGATTTCTCACTTTCTGTCTCTCCATCTTTCCAGTGAGTGCATGTGCCCTATAGTAAAAATCTCTCAGTGCATATTTTTTAAGAATTATTGCATTTAACTTTATTATTATTTTCCAGTTTGATCAGACAGGGAGAGAGAGAGAAAAAGAAAGAGAGGGAAAGTGAGAGAGCAACCCACCAGGTCTAGGACTTGAACTGCGGTTGGCCATGTAGGAATCCAGCGCCTTTAACCACCATGCCACTTGCCGGCCCCCTCCAATGCATAATTTTTATTATACACTTTTTCCATGGACTTTTTGAAGATCCCTCATGCAAATAATAAACCTATCTTGATCCATTTGTCTTCTTACTGTTCCTGTAAAAGAGTATGACAAGCTTACCTGCCACTGCACTGCCAGCGAGACCACACGTTTCAGAAGGGACTGTGTGAACCGTGTTAGGGGATATGGGAAGGATCGGAGAGCAATGTTCTCCCTTGGGTGGGAGACATGGGGGGTGGGTGAGGTTCTCCTATTGTCCTGCATGCTAGTGAATGCTTACAGACTGAGCAAGGACACGGGAGGATTAAAACTAACCACCCAAATGGCACTTTAGTTGTTGCTAAAAGTTTGTTGAAACTGAGCGACTGGCCCCTTAAAAGCAAAAGCAACTGCAGAGCTGTGCTTTCTGGGGTGGGGGTGCTCCCTTTGTGTTCCCAACCCTTCTCTTCCCCGCATCCTAACACAGGCACTTCAAAAATAAGCCTCTCCACTGTTCCAACTGACTTCATAGCCTGGTTACAGTTTCGGGCACTCCTGAGATCTCAGTCAAGGAGATAAGATGGCCTTCCCGAAGCGGGTGCTGTAACTTGTGGAGGGCACGTGTTAAACTCCTTGGTTTGTAATCCTGTAAAGGAGGGTGAATTCAGGAGCTGGCAGGTGGTGGTGGTGGTGAAGGTGTTGGACTCCCATGTGGCCAACCATGGTTCAACACCCCACAAGGGGGAGGAGAACCCATTCCTTGACAGGGAATGGAAGTGGGGCTACAGGGGTAGATAAATGAGCTACTAGAACCAGGGACCTACAAACTGTGTGTGTGTGTGTTTTAAACTATGACGAGCAGATGGCAAAATGGTTACATTTTTGGACTCCCACATAGTCATCTGTGGTTTGAGTCCTAGACCAGCATCTTAAAATGCAGGCTGGGCACATGTGCATGTGAACCCAAAACCCCAAGAGAAGAATGGAGGAGAAAGGATTGTGGCATGGCCATTCCTCCTGGGGGTTAATTTCTAGCTTTCTGCCTCTCTGTTTCTCTGTCTCTCCAGAGAGTACATGTACCCTATGGCAAAAATCTCTCAAAAAAAAACCAAAAAGTCTTACCATCGTGAGCCACCTCCACTGACGTGGGAGTGGAGGAAGCTCTAGTCCTCACGGTGCCATCTGCCTCTGGTCCTAGAAGGCCATACCCTCTCACAGGCTACACACCCATGCCTGTGCCTCTGCCCTGCCATGGCATCCCAGAGGGGCCCACCAGGTCCACAAGTCCCAGTGCGGCTACCTCTGCCGGCAGTCCCTCGGACTGACAAAGAGATGCACCTCTGCCTGTGGATAGCAGGTTGTCAGACCCAGGATGGTGGGTAATGCTGGCGGGAAGACGGGAGCAGGGAGGAGCGCAGGTTGAGAAGAGGGCACAGCAATGGTACTGTGGCATCCCCGGCATCATAAGGACTCAGGTGGGTACAGGAGCAGAGACATTCTGAATGGAAAACTGTGAATTCCAAGGTCACAACTGAATTGAAAGTTGCCCTTGTGTGCCAGTTGGTGGCATGGTGGTTGTGGCTGAATATGCTCCTGGTTATCGGAGGCTTGAAAAACACACTGGGAGCATGCGCTTCTACGCCCAAAATCTCAAAAGGAGGGAGAAAAGGAGCACAATGTCCCCCAAAGCGGGGTGTGCTTTCTCTCAATACTCACCTCACACCACATTTAAAAAAAAAAAAAAAATGGGGGCCAGCTGGCGTAGTGGTTGCATGGCTGGGCTCCCTCATGGCCAGTCACAATTCGAATCCCAGACCCAGTGGCTTGAAAATCACACTGGACGTGTGCCCGAGATCCAGGAAGGAAAATGGAGCAGAAGGGACTGCAGCGTGGCTACCCCCTGGGGGCGGGGGTGATTTCCGTCTTTCGGAAGTGCATGAAGCCTGTAACAAAAATCACTCTCTCAAAAGTAATTAATTAATTAATTAATTTTTAAAATAAAATGAGCCTTTCTTGAAAAAAAGAAAACCTTAAAATCTTTTATAAAATAAATTATTTCCAGAGCTGGCATATAGCATGAGGGTTGGGGTACAGGACTGCCACATGACTAATCATGGTTCAAGTCGTGTACTGGGCAGCTTGCTTTCTCGCCTCTCTTCCTCTCTCTCTCTCTCTCTGTCACTTTCTGGTGATTGTGCATGCCCTATAGCAAATTAGAATGATAATAATAATAATAAATAAAATAAATCTTTAAACAAATGTAATAAAAAGAACTGATTTTCAACAGGTTTTGAACTAAGGACATTGAGTTGTGGGGAAAACATGAAAACCACTAAAACTAAGAAAAGCAAATTCTGCTGTCATTGCCTCGCACACAACAATGGACTTCAGCCAGGTAGGTTTATACCCTTAGATTGGACCCATTTTATTTTAAGGTCACTATTGGTGAAATTTAAGCTGCATCTAGAATATTCACAATGACTCTTTTAATTTTAGTCATTTTAAATTTAAAACACATTACAAAATTTGTATAATAAGCATAGAAAGCTACTGTATGTTATCTTTACAAAACA
This sequence comes from Tupaia belangeri chinensis, assembly GCF_000334495.1. Lineage (NCBI taxonomy): Eukaryota > Metazoa > Chordata > Mammalia > Scandentia > Tupaiidae > Tupaia > Tupaia belangeri. The sequence goes on from NW_006205672.1 coordinate 2,921,836, forward strand.
GGAAAGATGGTAAATAGCAAAGTCTCACAAAATGGTCTTTTTTTTTTGGAGAGGTTTTCGCTATAGGGCGCGTGCGCTCACCAGACAGACAGAGAGAGACAGAGAGACAGAAAGCGAGAAATCATCCACCAGTGAGGATGGTCACGCCGCAATCCCTTCTCCTCCATTCTCCTCTCGGGATCTTGGGCACGCACACACACGCGCCCAGCGTGAGTTTTAAGCCACCGGGTCCGGGACACGAACCGCGGTCGACTACGTGGGAGTCCAGCAACATAGCCATTACACTAACTGCTGGTCCCACAAAATGGTCTTTAAATATTGGTTGTTTCCACTATATTTTTTCTTCCTACGAAGGACAGAAAATTGCAAATCAAACATTGTATCTTATGCTCATAAATAACAAATTTTTTTTTTTGATGGCCAGAGAAACTAAAAAAATAAGCTTTTCTTTTTTCAGGGAGAGATTTTTGCTATAGGGCATGTGTGCTTGCCAGAGAGACAGAGAGACAGAGAGAGAGAGAGAGAGAAGATGAGATATTACACCCAGGGCGTATGGTCACACCGCAATCCCGTCTCCTCCATTCTCCCTGGGATTATGGGCACACATGCACACATGCCTGGCATGAGTTTTAAGCCACCACCAGGTCCCAGACTCAAACCTCAGTCGGGCACGTGGAAGTCCAGTACCTTAACCACTACACCACCAGCTGGCCCCCAAAGTAAGCTTTTTTAAAACAGAACATCTAAATTCATTGCTGAGGGTGGCATTTTGTCCTAGATCAGTTCTGTAGGTAACTGGAGATTTCTTTCTGCCAGAGGGTACACTAGGGAATTCTTTAGCTAAGGGGTCACCATGACATGTGAGGACATGACATGAGAGACATACGCGACAGCATATCTTGATTCAAGTGTACATACGTCTGTGTATACACATTTCAGACTTACTGAGCTGGGTGGGAAAAAATCAAACCTAAAGGGCTTTCAGACTTACTGCTAAGCTTTTCATTGCTATAAGTAAGACAGTCTGGGAGTGACAAAGTATGGATTCACATATAAATAAATGGAATTGGGTTGAGACATCTCAAACAGATGCATATTATAGAGTTAATTGATTTTTCAAAATAGACACTAGAGCAATTCAAATGGGAAGCAGTGTTATTTGAACAAATATTGCTGGACCAACTGGATATCAGTAGTGAAAAACCTCACAATCCCTACCTCTCTGGTGAGTGCATGTGCCCTGTTGCAAATTATAAAATAATAATAATGGTAAGGAAAATTAAATAAATAGTTCTTAAAAAAAAAAAAGAAAAGGGGGAAGAGTACTCAGTGTCATGGCTGACAGGGAACTAGATACTAAAATCACACTGAGGTACCATTCCACTGAATAGCATGACTAAAATGATAAAGTCCAAGAACATCAAATCTTGGCAAAGATGTGGAACACAGAACTCACCCCCCCTTTTTTAAGAAAAAAATTTTTGCTACGAGGCATGTGTGCTCACCAGAGAGACAGAAAGTGAGAAATCACCCCCTGGGAGAATGGCCACACCTCAATCCCTTCTCCATTCTCTTCTTGGGATTTTTTGGCACACATGCATACATGCCCGGTGTGAGTGTTAAACTTCCAAGTCCGGGACTTGAACTGTGGTCAACTACGTGATAGTCCAGTGAGGTAACCATTACATCATATGCCGGTCCTCAGAATTCAAAATATCATGGGAACCAGCACTTAGCGTAATGGCTATGTCACTGGACTCCCACGTAGTCGACCCTGGTTCACGTCCCTGACCCAGTGGCTTAAAACTCATGCCAGGCGCATGTGCGTGCATGCCCAAGATCCCGAGAGGAGAACGGAAGAGAAGGGATTGCGGCGTGACCATCCCCCTGGGGGGTGAATTCTCACTTTCTGTCTCTATGTCTCTCTCTGTCTGGCGAGTGCACGCACCCTATAGTGAAAAACCTCTCAAAAAAAAAAAAAAAAAAAACTAATTCAAAATATCATCAAAAGAAAGTTAAATGGTTGGGAACCAGCAGTTAGCATAATGGCTATGTCGCTGGACTCCCATGTAGTCGACTGCGGTTCGTGTCCCGGACCCGGTGGCTTAAAACTCATGCCAGGCGCGTGTGCATGCGTGCCCAAGATCTCAAGAGGAGAATGGAGGAGAAGGGATTGCGGCGTGACCATCCCCCTGGGGGGTGAATTCTCACTTTCTGTCTCTATGTCTCTCTCTGTCTGGCGAGTGCACGCACCCTATAGTGAAAAACCTCTCAAAAAAAAAAAAAAAAAAAAAAAGAAAAGAAAAGAAAGTTAAATGGCAAGCCACAGATTGAGAGAAAATATTTACAATATGCTTATTTGAAAAATGACTCAAAAATTGAAATAGGGAGAACTTTCAGAAATCAATAATAAAAGCCAAGCCATTTAAAAATAAGTAAAATATTTGAATATAGGATTTCGTCATAAAATATTTCTAAATGACCAAAGACATAAGAAAAGATGTTCGGTATCATTACTTACTAAGGATAGATTTTGTTGTTGCTGTTGGTAGAGGATACCCACTCTGGCCAAAGAGAGACACACTCTGGGGCCAGGAACCTCTGTCAGGGATGTCAGACCTGGCTCTAAATGCACAATGCTTAACCACTATGCTATTGAGCTGACCTGAGAAACACAAGTTAAAACCGTGATAAGATACCTTTATGTTGGGACCAGCAGGTGGCATGGTGGTTAAGGTGCTGGACACTCCCACATGGCTGACCACATGGCTGACCATGGTTCGAGTCCTGGACCTGGCAGCTTGCTTTCTCACTTTCCCTTTCTCTCTTTCTCTCTCCCTGGTCAAATTAAAAAATAAAATAAATGGGGAACCAGCAGTTAGCGTAATGGCTATGTCGCTGGACTCCCACGTAGTTGACCGCGGTTCGTGTCCCGGACCCGGTGGCTTAAAACTCACGCTGGGCGCGTGTGTGTGCGTGCCCAAGATCCCTAGAGGAGAATGGAGGAGAAGGGATTGCGGTGTGACCATCCCCCCTGGGGGGTGATTTCTCGCTTTCTGTCTCTATGTCTCTCTCTGTCTGTCTGGTGAGCACACGCGCCCTACAGTGAAAATCTCTCAAAAAAAAAAAAATAAATAAAATAAAATAAATGAATAAATTAAATTAAATAATTCTTTTAAAAAAAAAAGATACCTTTATGTACTGCTATGGTTTGAATGTTTGTGTATCCCTCCCAGATTCATCACCTAACCCCCAAGGTGATGGTATTAGGAGGTGGGTCTTTGGAAGGTGATTAACTTGTGAGGATTCTGCCCTGTGACTGGGATTAATAAACCTACAAAAGAGGCCAGAGGGAGATTGTCCTTTTACCATGTGAGTATACATCCAGGAGGGGACATCTATGAACCAGAGAGAGGGTCCTCAAGAGATACCACATCTGCTGGTGCCACGAACTTGGACTTCCTAGTCTTCAGAACTATGAGAAATAAATTATTGTTGGGAGCAGCAGATGGCATAATGGCTGCATTGCTGGACTCCCACAGGGCCAACCGCTGTTTGAGTCCTGAACCCACAGGCTTGAAACTCATGCTGGGCATGTGTGCATGTGTGGCCAAAATCCCAAAAGGAGGACGAAAGAGAAGGGATTGTAGTGTGGCCAGCCTCCCTAATGGATGATTTCTCACATTCTCTCTCTCTGTCTCTCCAGCAAGCACACACATCCTATAACAAAAATATTCCTCAAAAAAAAAGAAAAAGAAACGTTATTGTTGTTTATAAGCTACCCAGCAGCCTGAACAGACTTTAACAAAAAGCTACCAAAATGGATAAAATTGTAAAGACAGAGAACATCAAGTTCTGACTATACCCTGCTGCTGGTGAAACTAACACAACCATTCTGGAAAACTGGCAGTTTCTACTAAAGTTAAATTTGTACCTACCCCAATGACTCAGCAATCCTACTACGAAGTATGTACTCCAGAAAAAAGAATGCACATTGTCTACAAAAAGAATTGTACAAGAACGTTTATAGCAACTGAGACAAGATAGTGGGCTTGCAATAACCATCTGTCAAGGGCTGAAAAGTAGCTTGTCTAAAAGGAGATTTTAAGAGCAATTTCTCTTCAGAACAACTTTTTTGGTACCATCTAAGAAGCCTCTTGATTCGTCATGGCAGTAGCAACAATAAAATGTGTGAGATCCAAGACAACTATCTTGAAACATTTCCTTCCAACCCAAGTGGAGCTTTCTATTGTGTTTGTCATAAATCCCCATATTCATCTCTTCCAGATGACTGTAATTGCAAAGTGGAACTTGCTTTGACATCTGATGGCAAGGCATTAGTATGCTTTCCCCTCTGTGGACATTCCATACGAACACACAAAACCTGTCCCCAGATCAGATCCTGTGCACAGTAATGAAGAAACACATGATCAAGTGCTGAAATCCAGGCTGGAAGAGAAAAGTGCACACCTTGAGCACGGGCCCATAAAAGAACAACTTAGCAACATGTTCTTTACTACCAATCACCGTTCGTATCCTCATAGTCAGTATCACAGACGATGTAAGAAACGAAATCCTGGGCCTGTCAGGTGGTGTGGTGGTTAAGGGCACTGGATTCCCACGTGGCTGACCCTGGTTCAAGTCCAGGACCTGGCAGCTTGCTTTCTTGCTTTCCCTTTCTTTCTCTCACTCTGGTCAAATTAAAAAATAATAAAAAACAAATGAAATAAAATAGATAGATTGATCATTCTTTAGAAAAAAGGAAAAGAAACTGTATCTTCCAAAAGACAGATGACATCAAGGTTCTCAGAGGAATCAGAAATGCACCTCATTTGTCATTTAAGAAAATCCCACATGGTGTATTCACTAATAGGTTATGTAATAAAATAATAATAAAATTTCTTTTTATTAAAAAAAAATTTGTAACAATGTCGTTTACAATGGACCAGATTGAAAATAACCCAATTGTTCATCAATGGTGGTGTCTTCACACACAGGTGTAATATCAATGACACCAAAATAATATATTCAACATGGTTGTATCTCAAAAATATTGTTACATGGAATAAATGTTGGACACACACACAAAAAGTATATTCATTTATGTTAATTTCAAAATAGTGAACATTAATCTGTGAAGATAAAAATCAGAAAGGTGAAACCAGCAGATGGCATAAGGGTGTAAGTTGGACTCCCATGCAGTCAACCACGATTGGAGTCCTGGACCTTGTGGCTTGAAACTCATGTCACGTGTGCGTGTGCGCCTGTGTGTGTGTGTGCGCACACACCCAAAATCCTGTGAGGAAAGTGGAGAAGGGACTGAAGTGTGGCCGCTGATTTCTCGCTTTCTCTCTGTCTCTCCAACAAGCACACGTGCCCTATAGCAAAAATCCCTCCAAAAAAAAAAAAAAAAAAAAAAATCAGAACAGTTTCCTGTGTGAAGGGAAGGTGGCTTGGAAACTGAAAAGGGCTTTGAGAACTTTCTGGGCTGATGGAGATTTTCTGTACCTTGATCCATGTGATGGTTGCATTTGTCAAAATTCACTGGACTGTGCACTTAAGATTTCTGCATTTTACTCTATGAATTATACTTTGATAATGTACTATTAGCATAAAAATTGAGACAGGCAGAGGTGGGCATGGAGTTTCTGTTATATTTATTAGGTTTTATGTTATTGGATTTTATTGTAAACTACCCTGTTTAAGGCGAACTCAAAAAAAGTTCATTATCACTAGGTAAAGGTCTCACTGGCATTAAAAATATCTTAATCAGAGAAATTGTTATGCCCACACCATTACATTACAGGAAGCTACAGACAGGCTCTTGGAGGGTCTGCACTTGACCTGTTAAGACAGTTCCTGCGCATGCTCAGACTTGACTTGCGCGGAACCTTTCCCGAAGACTCCGCCTAAGAAGGCCTGTGGAAGTTCTCTTCTCTTCTGACTTCATCTGTCTGTCTTGTGGGAAGCCACGGTAAACCCTGCTTTCTGGCCTCAGAAACTCAGCGTGGCCGGGGCAGGATTTGAAAGTGAAACTAAAACAGATCCTGTCATGGATGGGATTCAAACCCAAGGATCCTGCAGCCACGACGTGATACAGTCACAGTGCGCCAAACTCAACAGACAGAAAGTGCGCTTCCTTTAATATATTTGATGTGAAAACGTCCACAATATTTTCTTGGATCAGTACAGGTTCTTTCTCTCTCTTCCAGAAGTCTTTCCGTTTCTCTCATTCTGATACATAATAACGATTCTCATCGCTGGGGATCCGGTTGTCTCTCTCTGCGCCGTCTCTTTGTCCCAGCCCAAACCTCCGGGCACTTTCACTCCTGTTCTCATTTCCTTTTGGCTCGCTCCCTTCCCGCTCCCGCCCACTGACCTCACAGACCCGCTGGTCGAGCAGCGCAGATGGAACTTGGTCCCTCCAGTGCCAGCTCGGCTCCATGGCACATTAAACGCTTGGAAATCAACTGACCACAATAAAGCCTTAAACAAACAAAAAATTTTAAAAAATTAAAAAGGAAAAGAAAAGAACTTCCCCTCTTTGGACTTTTTCATCTGTTTTCCACTCTCAGAATTCTCTAAAGGACTAAAAGCTAAGAGATGCTCGAAATAAAGGAAGACCAGTCAAATGAAAAAAGCAACGGCTATTTAATTCTGCGCTTGCTGTAGCACAGGAATCAGCCCCAGTTACTTGAATTTTGACCGATTCAAAAGTAGAAAAGGAGTGGGAAAGCTTATGAGTGGGGGTGGGAAGGGGGGAGGGCAGGTTTCAAGTATGCCCTGATTGGGGGCGTTGGCGTGAGGCAGCTGGCGGGGGGCTAATTGCTT
>NW_006205672.1:2928931-2935209 GCF_000334495.1 Tupaia belangeri chinensis
TTTCCCTCCTGTTCTCATTTCCTTTTGGCTCGCTCCCTTCCCGCTCCCGCCCACTGACCTCACAGACCCGCTGGTCGAGCAGCGCAGATGGAACTTGGTCCCTCCAGTGCCAGCTCGGCTCCATGGCACATTAAACGCTTGGAAATCAACTGACCACAATAAAGCCTTAAACAAACAAAAAATTTTAAAAAATTAAAAAGGAAAAGAAAAGAACTTCCCTTTTTTGGACTTTTTCATCTGTTTTCCACTCTCAGAATTCTCTAAAGGACTAAAAGCTAAGAGATGCTCGAAATAAAGGAAGACCAGTCAAATGAAAAAAGCAACGGCTATTTAATTCTGCGCTTGCTGTAGCACAGGAATCAGCCCCAGTTACTTGAATTTTGACCGATTCAAAAGTAGAAAAGGAGTGGGAAAGCTTATGAGTGGGGGTGGGAAGGGGGGAGGGCAGGTTTCAAGTATGCCCTGATTGGGGGCGTTGGCGTGAGGCAGCTGGCGGGGGGCTAATTGCTGGCGAGCATCCTATGCGACATGCATATTTGGCTTTCTCGGTCTGCCCTAAGTTGCAGGTGGGGATACAAAGTCAATTATTAATCAAGTTCTGGCCGTTTTGAACCTATCATTACAGGTGGTTAGCTTTCTGGATTGTTACTAGGACAAAAATAAATAAATAAAGGCTTCCTCCAAGTCGGACTTGCCGCAGGCTTGATTCCCAGGTTGCCTATTGTAGTTAAGGGGGTTTGTGTCCTGGGCAGGTGGCTGCAGGATGTGGGAGAGTTTTACACAAGTATGGTCTGACCATTGTTCGTTTTTATATTCGGCCTCAAATATGCACTAATTTTGCAAGTCCTGGCGTTCAGCTCCCTTGGGTCCCATGGGACTGAGGCAGGGATCTCGGACTCCGGATTCTGCAGGGGGTTGGGAAGGGTGGGAAGGGTGGCGCTGGCTTCTGCAGCAGGCGGAGGGCGGGGAGGAGCAAAAGCCACCTCATGTCCTTCTGGTTTCAGAATCACTTACCGCGCGGTTTCCAAACATAGCGAACCGCTCGGTTCTTCGTTCTAGTTGCTGCCTTTTTCAAGGCTTTGAAACTTATCCATTCATACCCCGAAAAACGGATGATACTGGCAAGCGCTTAGTGAAAATTCACTATCAGGATGAAGAAAAAAAGAAAGGATGCCTTGCCGCGTCTCTGTGGCGCAATCGGTTAGCGCGTTCGGCTGTTAACCGAAAGGTTGGTGGTTCGAGCCCACCCAGGGACGTTGTTTACATATTTTGTAAAAGCTAAGGCTATTCCAGTGGATTGGGCCAGCAGATGGCGTAGTAGTTAAAGCGCTAGACTTGTATGTGTAATTCACTGTAGTTCAAGTCCCTATCGGCGGCTTTAAAATCAGGCAGGTGCATGGGCCCAAAATCCCAGGAGGTGAACCAAGAAGGGTTTGTAGCATGGCCATTCCTCCCGGAGGGGGAGGGTATTTCTCACTTTCCCTCTCTCTGTCTTATTCTGTCTCTTCTCAACAGGCAAGCACGTGCACCCTACGGCAAAAACCTTTTTTTTCCAGATAGCTTCCTTAGCCTCCAGTCATCTAATAACTCCTCCTCCTCCCAGATCTGTTGAGAAGAAATGTAGTTGGAAGGCATGAAAGTTCCTTGGAACAGGCCAAATGAGAGTTCTGGCATAATCTGTGTTTGAGCGCATGGGTTCTGGGGTGAAATCTTTTTTTATTCCTTGTGTGGCCTTGGGCTAATAAACTTTCTGTAACTTTTCTTTTTTTTAATCTGTAATGCAGGGATGGTAGTAGTACCTTGCCTGTAGGATGAGCCTGGACTTAATAACTGAACTTACTAATCGATGCTATTAGTAGACTCAAGATCATTATAATCATTATGCTCTGTTTCATTTTTGACAAAGACATTTCTTTATTCGATTGTACCATTATCTAATCTCTTATAAATTATTTTTTTAATCAAGTCAGTTCCCTGATTTTATGATTACAAACACTACTGCAGTCCTCATTCTTGTACAAATATATCTTGTCCCTAGGTGAAGGTGTGAGGATTGGCTGAGGAAGGAAAGGCAGGGGGCAAGACGGCCTCCTGGGACAGAACTGACATTCAGCTGAAGCTAAGCAGGTGGAAAAACCCATTCAAACTTGTTATTAAATCTGGTAGTTCATTAAATCTTTTTATTGTTATAAAGAAATAAAGCAGATGATTTCATGGTATGTTATAGTTATTTCCTGACTTGTGCTGTCCTATACTGTATGCACTAGCCACATGCAGCTATTGAAATTTAAATTACTTCAGGAACCAGCAGTTAGCGTAATGGCTATGTGGCCGGACTCCCACGTAGTCGACCACAGTTTGCGTCCCGGACCCACCGGGCGCATGTGAGTGCGTGCCCAAGATCCCGAGAGAAGAATGGAGGAGAAGGGATTGCGGCGTGACCATCCCCCCTGGGGGGTGATTTCTCGCTTTCTGTCTCTATGTCTCTCTCTTGTCTGTCTGGCGAGCGCACGCGCCCTATAGCGAAAATCTCTCCAAAAAAAATAAATTAGTTAGAAATTAAGTATCTTAGGGCCCACAGGTGGCATGGTGGTTAAGGTGCTGGACTCTTACATGGCTAACCATGGTTCGAGTCCTGGACCTGGTGGCTTGCTTTTTCACTTTCTGTCTGTCTCCCTCTCTCACTCTCACTTTGTTCCTCTCTGGTCAAATTAAAAATAGATAAATAAAGTTAAAATAATTCTTAAACATAAAAAAGAAATTCAATACCTTAATCACAATAGCCACATTACAAATGCTCAATTGACACAAGTGTCACCGTGGTCACCTATAAGAAAATGCTGATCTAGGGGCCAGTAGATAATGTAATGGTTACGTCGCTGGACTCCCACGTAGTTAACCGTGGTTCAAGTCTTGGACCTGGTGGCTTAAAACTCCATTACCACCATCCATCTCCGGAACTCTTGAGTAATGCAAAACCCAAACCCCATACCCACTAAACAATAACTTCCTATTCTCCCTGTTCTCTGGCAGCCACCATTCTATTCTGTGTCTCTATGAATTTGATTCTAGGTACCTTGCATAAGTAGTATTATACAGTATCAATCATTCGTGGCTTATTTCACTTAGTACAATGTTTGCAAGGTTTATTTACCTTGCAAATAAAGATTTTAAGATCAGAATTTTAAGGCTGAATAATATTCCAGTGCATGTATATGCCACGCTTTGTTTATTCATTCACCCATTGGTAGACACCTCTTGGCTTCCACGTTTTAGCTTTTGTGAATGACAACACCATGAACACAGGTGTACAGATATCACTTCAAATCCTCGCTTTCAATTCTTCTGAGTATATATCCAGAAGTGGGATTGCTAGGGCATATGGTAAATCTTTTTTCTTTCTTTTTTATTTTTTTTTAAGTGTATGTATTTCTTTCATGAGAAAGAGAGAAAGACACAGAGAGAGACACAGAAACAGCACACCCTAACGGATCCTTGATGCTGCGATCCCCCCAGCTGCAGCCTGCCTCGGATCAAGGGCACACACTTGCCCCGTGTATTCAGAGCAGTCTCCAGACATGAAGCAGGAACCTTCCCCTGTGGGTCAGCCCACAGAATGTCACCGTCCAGCTCCTCACGTGGTCATTCTATTTTTAATTTTTAAGGAACTGCCAAACTGTTTTCCACAGTTTGGCTGTACCATTCATTTTACATTCCCGATAACAGAGCACACCCAATTCCTCCATATCTTTCTCTACAATTGTTTTCTCCTCTCTTTCTTCTTTTCTTCCTTATATAGTATTTATCCTCATAAGCCTTGCTTTTCATTTTCTTTTTTTCATTATTTATTCATTATGATTGTTACTTTATTTGGGCCAGAGAGAGAAAGAAGGAAAGTGAGAAAGCAAGCTGCCAGGTCCGGGACTCAAATCACGGTCGGCCATGTGGGAGTCCAGCACCTTAACCACCATGCCACCTGCTGGCCCTTCATTTTCATTTTGAAATCTTGGAGCTTGAGCAAGGAGAAGGAGATTTAAATCTTAGTGGAGTTTTCTCAATTACCATAGAGCATAACAGCTAAAAGCATGGGATCGGGAGGCGATCTGCCTGGTCTGACTTCTGGCTGTCACCATCACAGAGGTGGGGCCCTGGGAAAGGTAAACTCAGCTTCCAGTGCCTTGATGTTCCCATCGGCAGCGAAGGGTGGCAGTAATCCACGCTATCTTGCAGGGTTGCTATGTGAACTAAATACGCTGTTACCTGGTAAAGCACTAAGAAAGCACGGCAGTCACATAGTAATAATGCTCTTATGAGAGTTACCATCTTTGTTTCCACTTCTAACTGCTCCAGTGAGGACTTCCAACATTTCCTAGAACAAATGAACAGAGTTAAAAGGTTTGGCTGACCTCTCCTCGGCCTGGAAAATTGACTTGAAAGGTCTCACTGTCAGTGCAGACAATGCGGTAGGAGACTCATCAAATTCTTGGACCTGACACAAGCAAGCTGCCAGGTCCGGGACTCAAATCACGGTCGGCCATGTGGGAGTCCAGCACCTTAACCACCATGCCACCTGCTGGCCCTTCATTTTCATTTTGAAATCTTGGAGCTTGAGCAAGGAGAAGGAGATTTAAATCTTAGTGGAGTTTTCTCAATTACCATAGAGCATAACAGCTAAAAGCATGGGATCGGGAGGCGATCTGCCTGGTCTGACTTCTGGCTGTCACCATCACAGAGGTGGGGCCCTGGGAAAGGTAAACTCAGCTTCCAGTGCCTTGATGTTCCCATCGGCAGCGAAGGGTGGCAGTAATCCACGCTATCTTGCAGGGTTGCTATGTGAACTAAATACGCTGTTACCTGGTAAAGCACTAAGAAAGCACGGCAGTCACATAGTAATAATGCTCTTATGAGAGTTACCATCTTTGTTTCCACTTCTAACTGCTCCAGTGAGGACTTCCAACATTTCCTAGAACAAATGAACAGAGTTAAAAGGTTTGGCTGACCTCTCCTCGGCCTGGAAAATTGACTTGAAAGGTCTCACTGTCAGTGCAGACAATGCGGTAGGAGACTCATCAAATTCTTGGACCTGACACAAGAATGATTGTTTAGCTCATGGTAGACAATCTTTTACACATGATTCTAGAAATAATTTTCACTATTATATAAAAAAAAAAAAAGTCCAAATATAACCTGTGACTCCTTTCTTCTCGTTCCTAAGACATCAAAGTAAGAAAATATCATTTATTGGGACCAGCAGTTGGCGTAATGGCTATGTTGCTGGACTCCCATGTAGTCGAGTCCCAGCGTAATGACTATGTTGCTGGACTCCCACTGTTCAAGTCCCGGACCCGGTGGCTTAAACTCATGCCAGGCACGTGTGATACATGCCCAAGATCCCAAGAGGAGAATGGAGGAAGAGGGATTGCGGCGTGGCCATCCCCCCGGGGGGCGATTTCTCACTTTCCACCTTTCTGTCTCTCTCTGTCTTTTTGGCGAGCATATGCACCCTATAGCAATATATATATATATAATTTACCTGCAATGTGAAGATTTCTTCTTTGAGTTATAATGGAGTATTTGTAGTAAGCCAGCACTTGGTCTGAAAACATGTAGGTTAGATCTGATTTAAAGGAATTCTTTCTGAAGTCTTTGGAAAGCTACCAGGGCAGCTAAGATCCACCCAGCCAGAGAGAGCAAGAGAGAAAATGCTCACTGGAATGAAACTAATGCTCTGGTTTTTCCCTGTAGGGCATTTTCTAGTTCTTGGCAAGAGGTAAGAGGTTGCGGAGCCAGGGAGAGAGCAGCTGCAAAGTCATAGAAATCAGTAGTATTTAAAATAACTACTCAGGGTGAGGAGAGGAGAAAACACGTGTCTTGAAAAGCCAAGATAATGGAGGGAATTGATTTGTTTGTTTGTTTGTTTGAGAGGTTTTCGCTATAGGGCGCGTGCGCTCACCAGAGAGAGACATAGAGACAGAAAGCGAGAAATCGCCCCCCAGGGGGGATGGTCATGCCTCAATCCCTTCTCCTCCATTCTCCTCTCGGGATCTTGGGCACGCACGCACATGCACCCGGCGTGATTTAAGCCACCAGGTCCGGGACGCGAACCGCGGTCAACTACGTGGGAGTCCAGCGACATAGCCATTACGCTAACTGCTGGTTCCCGATTTTTTTTTTTTTTAAGAGAGATTTTTGCTATAAGGTGGATGTGTTCACCAGACAGAGCGAGACAGAGAGACAGAAAGCGAGAAATCACCCCCCAGGGGGATGGCCACACTGCA
>NW_006205672.1:2935238-2949490 GCF_000334495.1 Tupaia belangeri chinensis
ATCTTGGCCACCCACGCACATGCGCCTGGAGTGAGTTCTAAGCTGCTGAGTCCGGAACTCAAACCACTGTCAGCCATGTGGGAGTGCCTTAACAACCGCACCGCCTGTCAGCTCCAGCATGCTCTTCTTTCTGAATCCAGGTTGTTAAGACACTTTTAAAATTCTGATATTATTTCAAGAACTCTAAAACTCAGAGTTCTCTTTCTATGAAGAAAAAAACTATAAAATAGCCAAAAATTGGAAAATACAGAAATCATTCTTCCTCCTGAGTCAAATGCAAAAGTTCCTCCAAGGGGCCCATAGGTAGCTAGGTGGTTAAGGACACTGGACTCCCACATGGCTGACTACAGTTCAAGTCCCAGACCTGGAGGCTTTCTTTTTCTCTCCCCCACCTCCCTGAGTCAAATTAAAATAAATAAGTAAATAAAGATAAATAAAATAATTATTAAAAAAAAAAAAACCTTCCTCTGAAGGCTTTTTAGGAAGATGATTCACCACTTCAAGTGAAAACACCTTCTGCTGCCCTCCTCTGATTGCCCCACGTCAGACAATCAACAATTAGAGTGCAATAGCTTCAGACAGTGTGACAATTCGGTCAGGATTAAGCCTGAAACAAACATTTGGGGCCACTGGAACAACAGAGGAACAGATTGAAATGGTTTCAAACACATCATTTTTTGTTTGGTTGGTTTTTGTTTTAAATTATTTATTTTTATTTATTCATTCATTTTATTTTAATTCGACCAGAGACACACACACAGAGAGAGAAAGAGTAAGAAAGCAAGCCACCAAGTCCAGAACTTAAACTGCAATCTGCCATGTGGGAGTGTCCAGCACCTTAACCACCACACCACCTGATGGGTCCCCAAAATACATCGTTTCTGACCAGCACAATCAAAGAAAGCCTACCAGTCACAATCTCTAGAGTGACAGATTAATGCAGAAGCAATCGTTTAGAACCCTGAACCAGTCTTTCTGCAGTTGGGTGCTAGAAAGCAAGTAGTTGAACCTAATGTTTCCATCGCTGGACTCCCACATAGTCAAACGCAGAGTCCCAGACAGGCGGCTTAAAACACATCAGGCGCTGGGGCCCAGCAGGTGGCGTGGTGGTTAAGGTGCTGGACACTACCACATGGCTAACCATGGTTCAAGTCCTGGACCTGGTGGCTTGCTTTCTCTCTCTCTCTGTCTCTCTCTGGTCAAATGAAAAGAAATGAATTAATTAATAAAATTAAATAAATAATTCAAAATAAATATTTAAAAAAAAAAAATCAGGCGCTTATGTGTGCGTGCCCAAAATCCCAAGCAGAGAATGGAGGAGAAGGGATTTCGGTGTGGCCATCCCCCTGGGGAGTGATTTCTCACTTTCTGTCTCTCTGTCTCTGTCTATCTCTCCAGTGGGTGTATGCACCCTATAGCAAAAATCTCTCAAAAAAAAAAAAATTGTTGATGCCTGAAATCAAGCAGCCATTTCTGTGAATAACTGCGAGGAGAAGGAAAGAGAAAGGAGTTTATTTAGCTGTGTTCGAGCACAGAGTGTGTCCGAGAGCTGACAAGCTCACAACCAACCCCTAGGACAGAAATTTCCAGCCTGTTCTATACCGGTCCCCTTCTCGGGTATCCATTGTTATCTAAAACATGAATTTAGCTACTATGTGTTACTCTTACCCTCACATTTTCCCCAAATTGTTCTGTGTACCTTTTCCTTTCATGTGACATTAATGACCCTGTTTTGGTTCTTATGGTGACACTGAATCTGTTCACTCAGCCTTATATACCTTGATAGATTAAGGAAAGTTACAACACATATTCTTAAGTTATATTTAACAAGACAATCTAAATGTCTGAGTAACTACTGAATATAATGTTAAACGATAACATTATTACAATTCTCTCAGTTTACATTGTATCTCTTAAGTAACCATTCCCATCTCTTTTTTCTTTAAAAGAATTACTTATTTATTATTATTATTGTTAATATTATTTTTCACATGAGTTTTGCCAGAGAAAGAGAGAGAGAGAGTGAGAAAGCAAGCCACTAGGTCCGGGACTCAAACCATGGCCAGCCATGTGGGAATTCCACACCTTAACCAACATGCCACCTGCTGGCCGCAACATTCCCATCTCTTAAGATTTCTTGCCTGGGACTCTGGTCCTTGTCTCAGCTGCATTCTTGTGACTATTTTCTAAAAACTAGTGACTTAAGTTTCTTCTTCTAAGCAAATAGACTTATTTATAACCTTATTTGTTACAATAGTTACAGATTACATGAGTTACAGGAGCTACAACCACCAGTTAATCCTTAAAATATAAGAAAGAAATAAAGAAAAAAAGAGAGGGGAGGCAACAGGTAGCATGGTGGTTAAGGTGCTAGACTCCCACATGGCTGATCATGGTTTGAGTCCCGGACCTGGTGACTTGCTTTCTCACTTTCCTTCTCTCTCTGGTCAAATTAAAAATAGTAAAATTAATTAAGGCTGGCAGGTGGTGTAGTGGTTAAGGGCACTGGACTCCCATATGGTTGACTGTGGTTCAAATCCGGGACCTGGCAGCTTGCTTTCTCACTTTCCTTCTCTCTCTGGTCAAATTAAAATAAATAAATAAAAGTCAAATAAATAATAATGAGGGACCAGCAGCTGGCATAATGGCTATGTTGCTGGACTCCCATGTAACTGACCATGGTTCAAGTCCCGGACCCAGCGGCTTAAACTCACTCTGGGTATGTTTGCGTGTGTGCCCAAGATCCCAAGAGGAGAATGGAGGAGAAGGGATTGCGGCGTGGCCATCCCCCCTGGAGGATGATTTCTTGCTTTCTGTCTCTCTGTCTCTCTCTGTCTGTCTGGCGAGTGCACATGCCCTATAGCAAAAACCTCTCCAAAAATTTTTTTTAAAAAAGAACTATTTATTTAATTTTATTTATTCATTCATTTATCTTAATTTGACCAGAGAGAGACACACAGAAAGAGAGAGAAAGTGAGAAAGTAAGCTACCAGGTCCAAGATTCAAACTGTGGTCAGCCATGTGGTACCCTCCCCCTCCGGGGGGGGGGGATTGTCCACACTGCAGTCCCTTCTCCTCTTCTCTGGATTTTGGGCAAGCACACATATATGCCCAGTGTGAGGTTTTATTTATTATTTTTTAGAATTATTTTTATTTAACTGTATTTTATGTATTTATTTATTTTAATTTGATCAGAGAGGGATGAGGGCAGGAGGGGAGTGAGAAAGCAAGCTGCCAGGTCCAGGACTCAAACCACAGTTGGCCATGTGGGAGTCCAGCACCCTTTACCACCTGCCAGCCCCCCAGCATGAGTTTTAAGCTGCTGGGTCCGGGACTCAAACTGCGGTCGGCAAGTGGGAGTCCAGCGACGTAACCATTACCCATCTGCTGGTCCCTCCAGCTCCTTTTTGCAACCCGTTTGGGCCCCCTTTCCATTTAGCTGGAAGCTTTGCTCCATTCCTGGTATCTAACAGACTTTGCTTACTACCCTCTCCCTTTGTCTGTCTCTAATCCGTGGTGAGCACCCTACAAGAACCAGTATAGATGTTGGGTCTGATCGCCCAGCACTGTTTTCAGGGCTTACCTGTACATCTGTCAGTTTATTCTGCAGACAAGGACTGCTCCCTTCCTTTTCACTGGAGAAATCAGAAGTAATCTCGAATTTTTTTTTTTTTTGAAGGTATAGTTCAAGAATCTGTATGTGTAATACCTGGGAAAAAATGAAATGCAATTTAACTTCATTTTTAAAATAACACAAAAGGGACCAGCAGATGGAGTAATGGCTATGTCACTGGACTCCCATGTAGTCGACCGCAGTTCAAGTCAAGCAGAGAATGGAGGAGAAGGGATTGCAGCGTGGCCATTCCCCCTGGGGGATAATTTCTTGCTTTCTGTCTCTCTGTCTCTCTCTGCCTTTCCAGAGAGGGCATTCACCCTATAGTGAAAACCTCTCTAAAAAATAATTATTAATTAATTAAATAACGCAAAAGTAGCCAGCAGGTGGCGTGGCAGTTAAGGGCACTGGACTCCCACGTGATGGACAGTGGTTTGATTCTCGGACCTGGTGGCTTGCTTTTTAACTTTCCCTCTTTATCTCTGTCCCTCTCTGGTCAACTTAAAACAAATAAATAAAGTTATTGAAATAATTTTTAAAAATATGACTAAAAGACAATAAAACTTTAAAACTGTAAAATGTGTGTGTGTATATGTATATATATATATATATAAAGTAGATATATTTCTCCCATCTCAACATCTGAGAACCCATTTCCATGCACATGTAGATAAAAACACTTTAACGGGACCAGCAGATGACATAATGGTTACATTGCTGGACTCCCACCTGGCTGACCGCAGCTTGAGCTCCAGACCCAGGGACTTGAAAATTACACTGTGGTATGTGCGTGTGTGCCCAAAATCCTGAGAGGAGAATGGAGGAGAAGAGATTGTGGTGTGGTCACCCCCCTGGGGGACGATTTCTGGCTCTGTCTCTCTCTCTCTCTCTGTCTCTCTGGCAAGTGCATGCTCCCTACAGCAAAAATCTCTCTTAAAAAACTTTTTCTAGGGGCTGGCCAGTGGCATGGTGGTTAAGGGCACTGGACATGGCTGATCGCGGTTCGAGTTGTGGCCCTGGCAGCTGGCTTTCTCACTTTCTCTCTTTCTGTCCCTCTCTGGTCAAATTAAAATAAGATAAATAAATAAATAAATAAAGTTAAATATATTTTTAAAAAAATCTAGCCTAGCCTTCCAGCAAAACGAGCGTATCTATTTTCCCATTTGCCTTAACACCTTTCTCTGTGCCTAGCTCTTTATTCCACGCAAAAAGCTTTTCCTGGAAGCAAGGCCGTGTCGGCTTGTCGAGCGAGCCCTCACTTTACGGCTGCAAAGGACTGCTCTGTGGGTGGCCAGGTGGTCCTCTAGCGTGGGAGATGGAGCCCAATTATTATGAAGCTGCTCATCACATGACGTAACCCTCACTTCCCAAGTACAGCCCTGACTTGCCACCACTTCTTAGGAAGGAGAGGTGGTCCTGAGAGCCACGCAGTAGAGGAGATGACGGGATCGGTTCAGAGCAGCCTCCCTGCGGGAAGCTGCTCAGCCCCGTGGTCAGACCACCGTGCTCTGCCCTAGCCGGCCTGCGAAGCTCCTGCTTTGCTCCCCGGGACCTTTCCAGAACTCCGGCTCCCTCTCAGCGCTCTCTTCCAGAGATTCTCCTTCTCCTTCACTGATTAATTTGCCTCCACATTGCCATCTGAATCCTCCTCTCTCTCATTTTTTTGGTCTTTTTAAATTTTCTTTCTTTTCTTTTTTTTTTTTTTTTTTGAACACAAGGAACACATGGATCTCTTTTCTTTGTAAGTTATTACATGATAAAATACACAGAGAAAAACCTGAATTTTCTCCTCCACACTAACTTCCCTAAGGGAAATAAGAATTATCCTATGTCAGCCCAGTTTGTTTGTTTGTTTGTTTGTAATTCTCTACAAATCTGACTTGTCTAACTCAAGTCTAAGGGATAAAGCCTCCACCCCCACTCCCGTACAAGCAGGACGGGACCCCATTCTCTGCTGAGGAGTGACAAGTGTGTAGACGCTCTGATGTCGGCTCGTGCACAGGTGGGTGTGGAGAGCGTGGGCAGAGTGTCTGGGCCACTGAGACTGTGAAACCCGGAGGGCAGCTGCAGGAGGCTGGCAGGTTTATGGCTCATGAGTGTTTCTTCTGCTCAGCAGTGATGCCCTGACCCGTATTCGACACAACCCACATCCTGAATCCTAGAGCCAAACCGTTGTTTCTCACACCCTCTTGTAGCCAGCAGGGAGGAGCAGACCCCTATTCTTCCTACCTCTATCTCAGGATGTAGCTTATTCTTCCCATCTTGTCTCCCTGGCTCTGGCTCCAGGAGCCCAGGGCACTGTGCGCAGCACCCCACGTGGCCACGAGGGGGCGAAACAAGGACACCACCTTTCTCACTTGGAGCAGTGGCAATCCCAAAGCTGGAGCAAATCCCGATTTGACAGGCAGCTGAGAGCCGTGTAGAATGCCAGGTACTGTACTTCGGGGTCACCCCAGTTCCAGCAGTGTCACATGCTGGCGTAAGGCCTCCAGGACTGGCTGGGGGGGGCGGGCCAGGGCACCCCACCTTGTCTCTCCAGCACTGACCCCTGAAGGCTGCTGACCAGGGAAGCACGGGCCTCAGTGAACACGTTCCTCCTCTTCCTCAGACTGTGGCCGCCCTTCCCAGTGTCCTGG
Organism: Tupaia belangeri chinensis; assembly: GCF_000334495.1. Lineage (NCBI taxonomy): Eukaryota > Metazoa > Chordata > Mammalia > Scandentia > Tupaiidae > Tupaia > Tupaia belangeri. The sequence continues at coordinate 2,941,488 of NW_006205672.1, forward strand.
AGCCTGTGCTGTGCAGACAGGGAGGGGCAGGGGACAGGGAGGACTGAGGCTGGGGAGAGGGAGGAGCTGGAGGATGAAGAGGAGGGTGAGGAGAGGCAGAGAGAGAGGGTCTGAGTGAGACAGAGCAGGAGACAGAGACAATCCCAGGACTTTCCAAACCAGTTCCGACCTCATCAGCCTCATGTTTGAGGGGAGAGGACAGTTTCAGAGAAAAGGAAAAGGACACTTCCCTGGGGAGTGGGAGGCCTGGAGACCCCTTCCCTGTCCCTAATCCCAGAGGGGATTTAGGATAGTTCTTGTCCTAGGAGACACAAACCTGAAGACGAACCTGCCCCAATAGATGAGGGCCTGTGGAGCTACTGACCAGGAGAAAATCCTGGGACAGGATTCAGGGGAAAGGACTCCTCCCTGAGAAGACAGCCCAGGTGGTTCCATGGTGTAATGGTGAGCACTCTGGACTCTGAATCCAGCGATCCGAGTTCAAGTCTCGGTGGGACCTCTGCAGCTGTGAAGCTGTTTTTTGCTCTGGCAGCGCAGCACCCTCCGGGGGGAACGCGCCTCTCACGCAGTAAACGACGTCCTTTCCCTCCCGGCCCCTCCTCGTCCTGGTCGCGGGGAGAGGGAGGTCTTTCCCGGGAAGGAGGCTCCGGCCCGGCTGCTCCAGGTCCCCGCGTCTCCCTTTCCCTCCTCCATTTTCTCCGCGCAGCCGGCTCCGCTCCCCGCCCCCACTAGGATTCTGGCTCCCCGAAACCGGCGCCCGGACTGGCCCGGTTCACAGCGAAGGACCGACACCCAGAGTCGGGGTGGCGGATCCTGGGGTGTCCCGCTCTCGGGGAGCCGCCTGGCCCGGCAGCTCTGCTCGTCGCCGCCACCCCAAGCCCCGCCGCCCGCCCCACGCGGAAAACTGTCCGGGGTGGCCCCTGCCGGGGGGGGGGTCCCCTAAAGAGGTCGCCCCGCTAACTCCTGCACCCCGGGGTGTCTTTCGCCCCGACACCGAGGAACCGGCCGAGTCCCGGTTTCCTCCCAGGCAGGAGAGCGTTTATACGAGATGGCGTCTGGGCTCCGTCCTGAGGTCACCAGGGCGTGTCGCGGGTCACGGGTCAGGGAGTCGGGGCCATTTCAGTCCATCGATTCCTTCCCGCCGGGGGAAAGGAGGCTGAGTCCGGGTCGGGGCCGGCGGGGGCGCAGCGACCTGAATCTGCCCCTCTGCCGGCCGGGTCCCCTCCCGGAACAGAGATCCAGGCCTGAGATCCCTGCCTAGGGTCCCCGGGTCCCGTCCTGCCGCCAGGGCTCTGCTCCGGGAAGACGCCAGTGGAGGACCGGAGGGCAAAATGCGTTTCCATCCCCTTCATTCAGGGGACACTTAGACGGGGACTCTGGAGAACCTTCCCACCTGCTTAAAGTGCTCTCCCCGACCTTTCTTGGCTTTTTTGGCACTTGAAACTTTGCACAGTTAGGAGGACTGAAATTCAAGTGGTTTGGGGAACTCATTTTGGATACTCTGGAAAAAAGGGGGAGTGAGGGCTCCTCCTAGGTATCTGAGGGAGCAACTGGAGGGACAGGAAAGAACAGAGACCGGAGAGAGGGAGAAGGTGGCAGGAGGCAGGGAGCCTGGCTTACTTCCGGTGCTGGCTTTGGGACAGCTCCTCACTCCAGCTGCTCTGCTCTCGTCTGTGGTTCGAATTCCTTGTTGATCCACCAGGAATCTCACTTACCCACAAAGGGAAGGGTTACTACAGGACTCAGCAATGCACCCCTAAATATGTAACTAAGAGGCAGGTAACCATATCTGCACACAGAGCCTTGGGTTTTATTTATCTCTTCAGATGCAATTCACATTCGATGATTCGCCTTTTTAAAGTATGTGTGACACGAGATCATTGAAATGCATTATGTTTCCGTATGAAGCGGGTTACTGCTGTCTACGCACAAGCCTACCTGCCTCACACGACTTCATATTTTATAGAACAGAGAAACCTCACAGCACAGCAGGACCTGGAGTCACCACTGCCACAGCTGGGGTCAGAGACCTGGAGCCAAGAGAGGCACAGTGTCACTCCTGACTAACTGCTTCTGGGAAAAGTGGTGTCACCGGCTCTCCTTCCATCAGGTGCCAGTTTCCTCATGACGTCAGCTTGAGATGCAGACCTCCATGCGGCTTGGCCTAATTGGGGTGTCCAGGTCACGTGGCCATGCCCCTGCTGAGAGGCTGGGAAGCCCAGTGTCAGTGTTCCCTGTACACAGGGGGAGGGCTCTGCCAGCAAGGGGCAGGAGTCCCCAGATGTGGGAAAGGCTCGGCTCAGCAGCTAGGACCCTGACGGCAAGTCACTGCCTAGCCATCACCCCCGGGAGGCAGCATCTCTAAGACTGTAGGGACATCTTCTCCCTCTGTTCCTGAGGTCTGGAGACAGAGTTTCCGCCTAGGAGCCCTCGCTTTTTCTCAGTCCGGTGGGAAATCTCCTCTTGCCCAGGTCTCCTGAGCTTTCCAGATTCAAGCAGACTGTGAACAAATTCATTGAATTGTTTCTGATTTTTGACAGCAGTTTGTGAACTCGAAGCTCAGAGCAGTGTCTCATACAACTGAAACAGGGAAAAGAAAAGGTTTGCTTTCCTCGTTCTGACCCACAAATCCCGTGTCCACATGTGTTTGGTGATGGGAAGGCCACGTGGGCTTCCCAGGAAAGTATTTGGCTTTGAGAGACATAAAACCTGTCAGCTTGCAGAGAAGATCTGGGCGATAGATGAGGAGGCTGGGGAATCAGGATCTAAGCTTACAAAAGTCAGCCTGGTCCTTTGGGCGTGTCCACGCTTCCAGCAGAGAAGTCAGGCCTGCTCCCTAGTGCAAGCTGGGTTGGAGGTGGTGCTGTGCTCCTCCTTCTGGTGGTCAAGGATGTAGCCAGTCCCCCAGCCCAGCCTACCTTTGTCCTTCCTTCTTCTTCCTTCTGGAAAATCATTCTCATATAAATCTAATGTTCTGTCCAAAGATCAGCCAATGCCCTGGTCAGTTCTTGAACCTGTAACTTCCTGCCTTTGGGGAGAACATCCTAATAATTATACCATACCAACAAAATTTATCTCTGGTATGAAAACCTTGGGTGCTACCTAGTACAACCATCAGTGCTTCAAACTACAAAATTCAGCTACTTTTCCATGCCCCACTGTCAACAGGGAACAATGTATAGAAGAGATAACCACTATCCTAAGATAAATAGGCAGGAACTCCTTAAGCTTAAAGAAAACTTTCCCGATAAGACCAGCAGATGGCATAATGGCTACATCACTGGATTCCCAAGTAGTCAGCCGCCAGTGCCCAAATTCCCAAGAAAAGAATAGAGGAGAAAGGGATTGCTGCATGGCCAATACCCACCCCAATACCCACCCACCGCGAGGGCGTTTCCCCTGGGGAGGGGTGATTTCTCGCTTTCTATTTCTCTGTCTCTCTCCAGCAAGTGCACTTGCCCTATAGCAAAAATCTCACTCTAAAAAAGAAAGAAAGAAACCTTTCCGGAGACCAGATGTGTCTTTCAAAGGAAGACAAAGTATGTTACTTTGTTTCTTGAGAAAATACTTTGTTTTGGGGAAAAAAAAAAAAAATCCACCAGAGTAATGAGCATGTCAAAGGTGAGTAACATTATTGAACATGGAAACAAAGGCCTTGGTGTCTATTAACAATGCTTGGCAGGGAGGGAAGGAGAGCAAAATACCTAGGGACCATCAGATCTCTGGAGCCTTTCTCTGATAAAATCTGTATAATCTCTTGACACCCTTAAGAGTCTGAGGGTGCATTCTTTTTTTTCAGGACATGAATCATGGCTTTTCCTCCATTTTTTCTAAAGGCTGAACTTGTGTAAATTCCTGGAAATTATGACATCTTCGTTTGTGCAGTTGCCGGATGTGCTCATGTTGCTGATTCAGTTGTGATGACAGAAAGTGTCTTTCCTCTCTTCCGTGTAGTGTGAGTTAACAGTCCTGAAAGACCCTCTGATTTTGTTCAGCCATTTAGAAATTTGGGTATACCAGTCAAGGAGAGCTGCCCCTTGCATGCTAGAAATTCAGTTTTCTTTCTGCACTCAGATCCCCTTTAGGTATAACAATTTATTCATTTCTTTTAACATTTTTCATTTAATTTTTATTCATAAGTATTATTATTGTTTTATGTGACCAGAGAGAGACAGGAAATGAGAAGGCCAAGTGCCAGGTCTGGGACTTAAACCATGGTTAGCCATGTGGGAGCCCAACACCTTAACCACTACACCACCTGCCCATCCCAGGTGTGGTAGTTAATTAAAGCCAAGAGTTCTTGTGGAAAGAGAAGACCACTGTGTATTAATACCCTCTGGGGCTGGCAGGTGGTATGGTGGCTAAGGTGCTACATTCCTCACATGACCAACTGCGGTTCGAGTCCTAGACTCAGCAACTTGCCTTTTCACTTTCCCTTTGTCTGTCTCTCTGTTCAAATTAATAATAGTGATAATACTGAATAAAATAAAAATAAATAATTATTTTTTTAAAGAAAGATAATCCTCAAAAAAAAAAAATCATCCTCTTTACAGATATGCCATCCCTGCAGATGCTGACAGCTCCTGGGCCTATAAGATTTTTACCAAGTATTGGAAGGACAAGATGTGAACCAATTCTTGTTGCTGGAGTCTTAAAGACAAGAAATACCAGAATGCTCAGGATACTAGGTAATAGAAAAAGAGTCACAGATGAAGTGAGCTATCACCTACCACCAAACGGGGAGTGGATCCCTGCCAACCACCACCCAATGGAGAGTGTCCCCAGAAGCCCACTCCAGAACATCAAAACCGGAAACCCACGTGGCTGCCACTGATGGGATAAATAATGGTGCAGCAACAGGAGAGAGGACGAAAGGCGTGTCCAGGAAGCATATGTAGTATGCACAGCCACAGGGTTCAACTTCCGCTCATGAGACGCAACAGAACTGAATGAACGTGAGTCACTCACAAGGTCTGAGGTCCAGTCTGAAGGAGGTGCCTGACACGTGCAAGATTCTACTAGGTTCAGTGATGTGTCTCAGATGGGTTTGTTTTATGGACACAGCCCCTCCAAACTCCCACAACAATCTGTTCGGACACAACAGAGAAATTGTTTTTATCAAATGAAAGCAGAAACATTTATACAGAACAAAAGGAGGAGTAGAAAATGATTTTCTCCCCTTGGATAAGCAGCTTTGTGGGAAGCTAAGAAAGAGGTCACTCTGGCCAGACCTCTCTGAACCCACTTGACTAATTCGCCATAGAAGACCAAGTACAGTTATTATTTTTTTAACAAGTACAGTTTCTAAGGACTTTAAATCATCCCCAGTTCAGCTGTCCAGCAGATGCAGGAGAGGACCTGTGTGCCATGTCCAGAGGGCCCACGGTGCTGGGCCTCTCCCCCAGTAACCCAGGAGGGCACCTCCCCTATCGGAATATCAGAGACGGACGCAGGAACTGTGCTGTGCTGGCCAGGAGACTAAGAAGCGACACTGATAGAGCTGGGAAAGGGATGGGTAGATGACAGGGTACCACTTCCGTGGAAGGTAACTTGGCAGAATCCACTAAAACTGGAAAGATCATCGACAGCGGAGCAGCAAGTCTACATTCAGTTCTCTGCACTCCAGAAACCCCTGCACGGCTAACAAAGATGCGTGCGCAAGAATGACGACTGCGGCGCTGTCTAATAAAAACTGCGAAGCCTGCTTTCAAAGACACTTTGTAAAGGGTGTATAAATAATGCACAAACTAAGGATGAGGGTTTTTTGTTGTTGTTTTAAGGTTTTTGCCTTATTGTGCTCACAGGAGAGGAGAGAGACAGTGAGAGGGAAAGTGAGAAATCACCCCCCCAGGGGGGATGACCACTCTGTAATCCCTTCTCCATCCTCCTCTTGTGATGTGGGTTTACAGGCGTGCCAGGTGAGTTTCAAGTTACCAGATCCGGGACTTGAATGACTGTCTGCCATGTGGTCCACCAGCTCCTTAACCACTGTGCCACCTGCTGGCCCAGGATGAGTTTGTTTGTTCTTTCAAAAATAATGGAGGAAACCAGCAGTTAGTGTGATGGCTATGTCGCTGGACTCCCACGTAGTTGACCGCGGTTTGCATCCTGGACCCGGTGGCTTAAAACACTCCGGGTGCGTGTGCGTGCATGCCCAAGATCCTGAGAGGAGAATGGAGGAGAAGGGATTGCAGCGTGACCATCCCCCCTGGGGGGTGATTTCTCGCTTTCTGTCTCTATGTCTCTCTCTGTCTATCTGGCGAGCGCACGCACCCTATAGCAAAAACCTCTCCAAAAAAAAAAAAAAATGGAGAGGGGGAACCAGCAGTTGGCGTAATGGGCTGGACTCCCACGTAGTTGAACGCGGTTCGAGTCCCGGACCCGGTGGCTTAGAACTCATGCCGGGTGTGTGTGCGTGTGTGCCCAAGATCCCGAGAGGAGAATGGAGGAGAAGGGATTGCGGCGTGACCATCCCCCCTGGGGGGTGATTTCTCGCTTTCTGTCTCTATGTCTCTCTCTGTCTGTCTGGCGAGTGCACGTGCCCTATAGCGAAAACCTCTCAAAAAAAAAATAATAATGGAGAGGGTATTTATTGCTGATCATTGCTCTGGTCTGCTGGCTTATGTTAGCGATGGAAAAAATTGAGGAACATAACTGTGGTCCTAGCAAGCCTGTAATGGTCAGACTAGGGCTTTTTCTTGTAGCAAAGCTGGTAGTAAAGAGTGTGGGCTGGGAGAAGTCAGGCAGGGATAAAGTGGAGAGCCAGAGAAATGTGAGACCGTGTCACAGGTCAGGTGGCTGTTGGCCTCTATCAGTTTTGAAGTGGATATGAGTCCAGGAAGAGGGCATAGGAGTGATATGTAACTGCAGGGTTGGGGAAGAATTAAAAGTAGCAGGGAGCGTCCCTGGGTGGGCTCGAACCACCAACCTTTCAGTTAACAGCCGAACGCGCTAACCGATTGCGCCACAGAGACCGACCGCTTGGTGCCTTCTGAATGCCTTTAGGGAGTGTTGACTTCCTCACCTTCTGGGTGGAGCCGGCAGATTCCAAAGACAGGAAACTGGAGACGTTCCAGCGGTGACTCGCCGTCTTGGTCACACTACAAACCCGTGCGTTGGGTAACGGACTCCGAAGCTACGAGGGCACCGGAAGGTGCCCTGCCACTCGCCTTTTGCACAACCCAGCGCCTCACGAGACGCCGGCTCAGCGACCCCCACCTGAGCCGCGTGGGGTTTCAGGACAGCTGAAATGCACTCGGGCACCGTCCTGGCAGTTCCCCTTCTTTTTGTGCCGCCTTCACCCAGGAACGGCCCGGGCCCACCCTACGGAGCTGTCCTCCCGGCCGCTGCGCAGCTTCCGCCGCCGTCCTCGTCCTGGGATGCTGGCGTCCCGCCCCGGGGGAGGTCAGGGTCCTGCGGGTGCTCGCTCCTGGGTTCTCTCGGGGAGAACAGGGTCTGCCACTCACCGGGGGCTCCATTAGCGCTTTTTGAATGAGTACAAGGTCGTCGTTAGCTTTTAGTCCTCTCAAGACCCCTGAGGATGGAAATCAGGTGTTTTCTAGAGAAAGTTCTTCCGAAAAAGCCTATATTCCGGTAGATTTCTCGTCCTCGCGGGGGTGGCAACCGGCAAGGCTGGAAGCGCACCCAGTGTAGGGTTGAGCTCATGGCTCTCAACTCGGGCGGGGTGGGTGGGATGGAGTGGGTGGAGCCGGCAGGAGGGAGAGGAGAAAGGTGAGGGGGAAAGGGAACCGTAAGGAGGAGGGCAGAGAGCCTGGGAGGCAGCCAGACCGCAGGGCTGAGGCTCCTGGAAGGGCGAGGGCCCCCATCGCACACGGGGGAGATTAGTTGTAGCAAAATGGGAGGGAGGAAGAGAAAAAAAATGGGAAGAAAATAGAGCAAAACACTCAAGGACCAGTACCACTCTTTAACAATAATCTCCCAGAACTAGAGGGGAAACCGTGCACCTGGGAACCCCAATCCTGGAAAGAGCGGAATGCCATCAT
>NW_006205672.1:2949502-2958982 GCF_000334495.1 Tupaia belangeri chinensis
TGGAATGACATCATTGCCTCTGTATTCCTTTTGACAAAGGAATCGCTTCCATTGCTTCTGTGTCAAATTGTTGCATTTATTAAACACATAGAACCCTTTCCATGCATCCGACTTTATGCTGGCTCTATTCTTTTATAATGACAAGTGTTGCCTCAGTCACCATTTGCGTACACATATCTTTGGCCACTCGTATAAACACTTTTGTAGGGGAGAGGGTCTGAGAGCAATTACCTCTTTAGAATTCACAGGGCTTTTATTTCATCCGCTTCCTCTCCTGCGATGGCTTGCTAGTGATAACTGTTCCTTGGTTACTTTAGAGATTGCCCTAGGGGTGACAGCGTGTCCAGGGTCTGTCTACAAGTGGTACTGTGTGTGCCTCCCTTCCTGGCCTTTACGCTGGGTCCTGCGTGTTGCTTTCATGGATGAGACAAACTCCACAATCCATTGTTACTATTTTGTTTAATTGGTCAAATGTTTGAAAAGAGATTTACATAACAAGAAAACAACTAATATTAGCAGTGTAGATTCCCTTTCCAGTGTTCTCTGTTTCTTTGTGTAGCTCCAAATTACCAACCAGTACCTGATTCCTTTGCCTGGAGAACTTCAACGGGTCCCCTACTGTGGATGAATTCTTTCAGCTTTTGTACATCTTTAAAAATTTTTTAAAGATTTTTAAAAAAATTTAACTGCATTTATTTATTTTAATTCAACTAGAGAGGGATAGAGAGAGAGAGAGACAGAGACAGAGAGAGGGAAAGTGAGAAAGCAAGCCACCAGGTCCAGGACACAAACCACAGTTGGCCATGTGGGAGTCCAGCGCCCTTAACCACTACACCACCTACCAGCCCCATCTTTAAAATGTTTTAAACACTTTTTTTTAAAAGAGGTTTTCACTATAGGGCGTGTGCGCTCGCCAGACAGACAGAGAGACAGAGAGACAGAAAGCGAGAAATCACCCCCCCCAGGGGGGGATGGCCATGCCGCGATCCCTTCTCCTCCATTCTCCTCTCGGGATCTTGGGCATGCACGCACACGCGCCCGGCGTGAGTTCTAAGCCACCGGGTCCGGGACGCGAACCACGGTCGACTACGTGGGAGTCCAGTGACATAGCCATTACGCTAACTGCTGGTTCCCAACACTTTTTTTTTAAAGAGAGATTTTCCCTATAGGGTGCATGTGCTGGCTGGAGAGACAGAGATAGAAATTTAGAAAGAGAAAAATCACCCCCAGGGGGTTGGCCATGCCCTCAATCCCTTCTAGCCCATTCCCCTCTCAGGATTTTGGGCACGCATACGCTTCCAGAGTGAGTTTCAAGCTACTGGGTCTGGGACTCAAACCTCAGTGGACTACATGGAAGTCCAGCGACATAACTATTATGCAATCTGCTGGTCCCTTAAAATCCTTTTATAAGTTCATTTTATTCATTTCTACCATGAGCTAAAGAGACAGAAAAAGACAGAGAGCACCTCCAACAGGTCTGGATTCAGCAATGTACTCTCAGCCTGGGCCAGCCCTAGACCCAGGCACGCAGGTGCCCAGTTTACTCTGGGAAGTCTCCTTTGAAGAACCCCAAACTTTCCTCTGCGGGTCAGGCTGGAAGAGCAGTTTCGTTTTACCACTGCGTCAGTGTCCTGCCCCAACAAATGTGCTTATTTCACTCAGAGTTTTGAAAGATGTTTGGTTTTGGCATAGAATTCTAGATTAATCTCCTCAGTACTTTAAAATATGCTGTGTATGAGGGTTAGCCATTTATATCTTTCAAGTTTTTGTAAAAATTACATAAAGTGGGCTTCTTGTGCTTATTGTGTAATGTCAGAAGTGTGTATTTAAATATAAAAATATGAAAATGAAAAGAGTCGTTGTGAATGTCCTAGATTCCTCTCTAGTTCCACCGACAGTGCACATCAGCAACGTGCCCTGCCTAAAGGTTCAGAGCGGCCTGGCTGAAGCGTGACATGTGTGCGTGTGACACCCTCAACAATATTTGCCTGCTCTATTGAAGGAGTTTTCGTGTTTTTTCCTCTTTTTTTGGAGAGATTTTTGCTCTAGGGCGCGTGCACTCGCCAGCCAGACAGAGAGAGACAGAGAGATAGAAAATGAGAAATCACCCCCCAGAGGGGATGGCCACGCCGCAATCCCTTCTCCTCCATTCTCCTCTCGGGATCTTGGGCACGTGCACACACACATGCCTGGCGTGAGTTTAAGCCACTGGGTCCGGGACTAGAACCACAGTCAACTACGTGGGAGTCCAGCGACATGACCATTACACTAGCTGCTGGTCCCTTTTCTTTTCTTTCTTTCTTTCTTTCTTTCTTTCTTTCTTTCTTTCTTTCTTTCTTTCTTTCTTTCTTTCTTTTTTTTAATCACACCTGAAAGACTTCTTCCTTCGGAAAGCTGTCAGAAATCCTTTCCTTTGCTAAAAGATTTTAAATACTCGGACTTTGCATAATTGTATTAAAATAAAGGAATCAGTTGCATCCCTGCATTCCCCGAAAGCCTGGGGAAAGATACCAGGTGCTACCAGGTCGAGTGCTCCCCACTCCCCACTCCCCACTGTGGGAGGGGAGGAGGTGGGACTGAGTTATCTAGGAAGCCAGGCCGAGGTCCTCTGCCTGGGCGGCTGTGGTTCCACCTGAGGATGGAGGTTACAAGAGTTGTGCCTTTGATCTGGAACTCTCCCTTTCTTTCTTTTTTTAGTTTGTCAGATGGCCCATGCTCCCCAGAAAGACACTGAGATGAAGTGAGAGGGGGAGGGAAGGGATAAAGCACCCCTGGTGGGGGATGTTCATGCTCTGTCCATTTCTCCCTCCTTTTACGACTGTGGGCGTGTTAAGCCTCTTGTTTCAGGACTCCAACAGCAATGGACCCTGTGAGATCAACCTCTTATCTACCAGGCCACAGGCTGGCCTTCATTTTCCTTTCATTTATTTCCATCTGTTGTCCCTTTTCCTTTTCTGATCCTTGCTTGTACTGGATATAAGGAAGCAGCTGCCCTTTCGCATGGTACCATGACATCAGAAGGAAGGACATAATTCTATAATAGGTAAATAGTGGTATGAGATAATTATTTAAATATGCCTGTTCCTGAAGTTTTATTTTTCTTTTTAATTTTTTTTCTGTTGTTACTTTTATTCTTTCTTTCTCTTTTTTCTTTTTCTTTTCTTTTTTTTTTTTCAGTTTTGCTATGGGGCATATGTGTTGGCTAAAGAGAAATAAAGAGAAAGAGAGAAAGAAAGTGGGAAAGCATCCCCTGGTGGGATAACCATGTACAATCTCTTCTACATTTTCCTCTTGAGATGTTAGGCATGCACTTACATGTGCCTGGTTGCCTGAGCATCTTCCGAGCTCAAATTCAGCTGCAAAGTTACGGCTGAGCGTGGTGGCCTGGGGAGGGCAGCAGGCCGCTGGCACCTGAAGGAACCACCAGCTCCCCGCGGGCAGCTGGTACAAGGCACCTAGGAGCCTGGAGGGCTCCAGGTAAGTCGAATAAATGCCTGCTGATCTCTGCAGGTCACAGAGAAGGCGCGTAGAAAATGTGACCCGGAGAGAGGAGCCGTACTGAGAGGACCTGGCCTCGTTCTCCAAGTGAGGACCTGACAGGCTGATTTTGACCAAAGAAAAGTCTCAGGTGTGGTCTACACTGCAACCGGAGACTCAGGCTCTGAGATTCTGACCTCTCCCCAGACTGAGGATCGCGAGTGAATCTGTCATAGGATGGGAGTGTTGAGCTGGGTGTGAAGTCCTTGGTTCTTTGGTTCTTTGGGTCCAGATCACTAAAATTAGAGACCTGTCCCTAGGCACAAAATAATGCCACAACCACAATAAAAGGAGGTAGAAAAGAGAATTTAATAGGAAAGAAAGATTTTAGAAAAGAAGTACACCCAAAAGCTCTTTGGGCTGGCAGGTTTGTAGGTAGCAACTGCTGTGTTTGGAACTGGTTTAGGTGTTACTTTTATTACCAGAGGTGATCATGAATATTTAACGGTGGGAGGTCTGTCACACTATCTATGCCTTTGTTTGAATTTCTCGGCTTTCTCCTGAGCTTGTGCATCTCTCCACAGGTGAAGAGTTTGAGGAATTGGATAACCTAACTGCGCATGCCCAGTGTGAGCCAGGCTGTTTAACTAGGATAGGCTGCCCCATTCGTTTATCACCCCAGGGGGAATCAGGATGCTGACCAAAATGCTTGGTTGGGTCTTTTTGTGTTCACGAGGGATGATAAGAGAGAAATTTACAGTCATCCCTGTGTGTCTTCCTCAGGTACCAAGGAAGGAACATGGGGTTTGCCTCGCCTTCCTGGCCCCAGGGGCTAGGTGGGAAGAAGGCATCCCATGGAGGGTGTGATTGTAACTCCTGATAAACTGATTGATGTGACAGGTGTCCTGCTATTCTTTTAGGGTTGTCCACTCATTACTAGCTAACTGACTACCATAAATTGATCTCCTCCTTGTCCTTTACCAAATTTCGGAGACCAGTCTGCAACGAACCAAACAGGAAAACAATTCCCCCCTAACAAATTGGCTGTGTGTTATGAAAGAGAAAGACCTGTGTCAAGGAGAATTCTGGTTTGGGCCTGAGCGGAAGGATGGAGTTGCCCTGGGCCTAGGTGGGTTTACAGTGCAGGTGTAGCTTTCTGTCAGGAAAGAACTGGAAATGAGCTCAGAGCCACGGGGTTTTCCTTGAAACAGGGAAGTGGCCTTCCTGTCTGTATCCCTGACAATGCTTAATGTTGTGGGGTTGCTGGTTTCTCTGTTCTTGGACCCCTTCTCCCCCTGGGCACCTCTCGGCTCCCTAGTCCTCCCAGCGTCTTGGCCCACCGCCCTGGCACTGCCATGTTCCTGTGCACCCGGCCACCTGGCGAAGGCGCATCTCTAGGTCAGTTCTGAGGGGCAGCAGGGGAAGGCAGCTCCCTCAGGGATGGGAGGACGTGGAGGGCAGTCTGGGCTCTCGGTGCCAAGGACGTTTACATCTGAGAGACTGTGCTGTTGTTATTATCAATTTTGAATTTGTCAGTAAAAACTGTATACAAATTAGCTTTCCTACTTGCTGTACAAACCTGCTACTAGCCCTAACTTAGCCTCTTGGCCCGTAGCCCACACTGCATTCGCTGGGCCTCTACAGAAAACGTGTGCGAAGCCCTGAAGGAAACAATGCCCTCCCCTACACAGACAGGGGACCCAAGAGTCTCTTTCACTTATTTTCTTCTTGGACATCTGAGGACAGAAGTCTGACTGCTTTTCAGTATTTTCCAAAATTCTTTCCAGAGGGCCTGGAGGGAGTCACACCCACAAACATCAACAGACCTTTTTGACCCCCTGGTAACAGGATTCTTCCTACATCCTGCCCCTGGCACAGTATCTTTGGGGTGTGTATTAAGCCTCCTTATCTCTGTTAAAGTCCATTGTTTTCTGTCTCAGCAACCTTCCTTTTCCAATCGCCAACCTAAAAACTATAAAACCCACCTATAACCTCCAAGTCCCCCCGCACCCCCACCTGCTTCCACATGCCCCACCTTTTTGGGTCAGACCAATGGAAAACTTCACTAAATTCCAAACTCTGTCTCTGGCTCTCAAAATCAAATAAAAGGAACCCCAGTACCTGATCACCCCGAGAAAGGCATGTTTTGCCTCCTCTCTGGGCCTCGAAGCAGAAACAAACAACATTAATTATTATTTTTGCAGAGTTGGTTATTTCTGTCGACACGTCTTTCATGACAACCATTACATTGACTCTCCTGGTTTGATTTATTTAGTATTTGACTTGTCATTTGCAATAAAACCTTAATATAAACAAAGCAAAATAAATATGGATTAAAATATTTAAATGCTGGAAATTAATAGAAGATCATCTTGAGCCAGAAAATGGTACAAAAATCTGAGTTAGAAAAAAAAATGTTATGCCATGATACAATGAACTACTTCCTCTGGGAAAATAATAGCTTTCCTGATGAAATACAGATTGAAATGACTCTAGCATTCTTCCCCCGGGACCAGCAGATGGCATAATGGTTATGTCGCTGGACTTCCACATAGTCCACTACAGTTTGAGTCCTGGAACCAGAGTCCTGGAACAGGAGCTTAAAACTCACGCCAGGTATGCATGCGTGCACGCCCAAAATCCCTAGAGGTGAATGGGGGAGAAGGGAGCAGCTTGGCCATCCTCCTTGGGGGATGATTTCTCATTTTCTGTCTCTCTGGCAAAAATCTCTTAAAAAAGAAAGAAAGAAAGAAAAAAGAAAGAAAGAAAGAAAGAAAGAAAGAAAGGAAGGAAGGAAGGAAGGAAGAAAGAAGGAAAGAAGGAATTAGTTCTGGGAACTCTGCCCAGCTAATTATCAGTTTTGGATGGAGCCAAATAATCTTGACCCATTTTCACAGAACTATAATTACTTTGTCCAGATGTTCTATTTTTCTTTTCTTTTTAATTTTAATGTTATTAATTTATTTAATTTGACCAGAGAGGGACCGAGTAAGAGAGAGAGAGTGAAAAAGTAAGAAACCAAGCTGCCAGGTCCAAGACTCAAACCGCGGTTGGCCATGTGTGAGTCCAGTGCCCTTAGCCACCATGCCACCTGCCAGCCCCAAGATGTCCTGTTTTTCTGTATTTGATTTGACAATGATATCAATGACTTTTTCTTGTTGTTTTTTAAAGAGAATTTGGCCTGAAGAGGAGTGCACTCACCTGAGAGAGAGAGACGGACACAGCGAGAGGGAGAGTGAGAAATCACCCCTCACTTAAAAAATGGCCAGCTCGACAAGTTGGAGGTCCAGATCTGGGGACCTGGAAAACATGGCAGGACACTGGCTGCCCAGAGGAGAATGGTAAAGAAGGGTTATGTTGTGAACATGTCCCTTTGGGGGTAATTTATCTCTCCTTCTCTCTCTCTGGCAAGTGCACATGCCCTGTGACCAAAAAAAAAAAAAACCCAATTTTTTTCTACACCTCAATGGCTTTCCCTGGGAATAAAGAATTATGGCGAGGTCACCATCCTGGATTGCCAGGATATCAGGCAGAAGGAAAAGAAACTAAGGACTAGCAGAGAAAGAAAACAAAACAAAACAAAAACAAACAAAAATAGAAACAATCTCTATAGAAAAGATTAAGTCTCAAAAGGTCACTGAGGTTTTTAAAACATTAAGGTGAGAAAAACAATCAAGGAAAACTACTTTAAATTTTTAAATTATTTTCTAATTTGCCAGAAGGTGCGTACACTCTCCAGAGACAGAGAGATAGAGAGACAGGGAAAAGCGAGAGTACTGTCAGTGGCACGTGGTCACTCTGCAATACCATCTCTCTGTCCTCTGGGGATTTTGAGCATGCGTACATGTACCCCACAAGTTTCTCAAGAACCAAGGGCCAGGGATTGAGCCACACGGGTCAGCCATGTGATTGGTATCTGACTCCCTCAACAAACAGGTCACAGGGCCCACTTGGGTGTGCTCCGACAGGACCACTTCTGCCTCCTGGTAGCCATTGCTTTCACTGTGCTTCGTCTTCAGGATCTTACTGGGGAAGCCGTGGGTCATCTCCTGTTGTAATTCTTTGAAGAACTGCTTCAGGATCTTGACCCACTTGTTTCAGATTTCCGTTGAAGATTCTGGTCTTGTCTGTAGCTGACCTAGTTGCTATAGTTTGGGCCCCCATCCAGAAGAAAGCTTGTTGATTTTTGAGTCAGAATTGTGAAAACTGAACCAGTTGAGATGTCTCTGGTGTTGGCGATTGTGTCTGTGGGTAATTGTTGCTCCTCTTCAATGAGGCCACAAAGAAGATTAGTTATTCCTGGCAAACTGATGTGGATGGTCTGGATCTGCAGGTGTCTATACTGACCTGTCCCTTCTTAAAATGAGTAACCCATTTGTAAACTGCTGATTCGTGGAGGCATTGTCCTCATAATCTTTTTGTAAAACATCAGTGATTTCACCATTCTTCCTCCCAAGCATCACCATAAATTCGATATTTATTCTTGCTTTAATTTTAGCAGAGTTCATGCTAATCTGATAGGGCTCTTTTCAAACTGATGTCTGATCTGTCATAGTTCTCAAACTAGATCCTTTTCAGAAATGTCATAGCAAATTAGTGGAAGCTTCTGTTGGTGTAAAAGAATTTGAAATCTATGCACAGTTCTTTCATAATGTACATCTGTCATGGACATTTTGAAGATCCTTCATGTATATACAACCACATTTTTTAGATTGTAAGTAAGTCAATGAATTATCTCTATCTACTTTGCCATAGGGCACATGTGCTTACCAGGGAAGTAGAGCCAGAGACAAGAGACTAAGACAGAGAAAGTGAGAAATCATTCCCCAAGAGGGATGGCCACACCCAATCCCTTCTCCTTTATTTTTCTCTTGGGATTTTGGGCTCCCACACACACCTGCCTGGGGTGATTTTCAAGCTGCAGGTTTCAGTACTCAAACTGTGGTCAGCCATGTGGGAGGCCGGCACCTTAACCATAACACCAAATGCTGGCCCCTCGATTGATTTTAGAGACTTAAAAAAAAAAAAAAATGTTGCAAGAGATCCTGCAAAGGGTTCTCCAGAGAGACATAGAGAGAGAAAGTAAAAAATACCCTCCATCGGGGATGGTCACTCTCCAATCCCTTCTTCTCCATCTCACTCCTCTGTCAAGATTTTGGGCTCGCACGTAGGAACACGTACCCAAAGTGAATTTCAAGCCACTGAGTCCAGAATTGAACCGTGCAGTAGGAGGCGGCGGATCCAACCCCCTTCACCAGTTCTTGGGCTGACTGTATATTGACTGATTTTAAAAACCGCTTTGCATTCTGATATAACCACATATACTCAATAATGGTTTTTTTTGTATGATTGTTTTTTTAAAAAGATTTATTTCCATTTATTGTTATTATTTTTTAATTTGACCAAAGAGAGACAGAGAGAGAGGTCCAGGACTTGAACCATTATCAGACACATGGGAACCAATGCCTTTAACCACTGTGCCACCTGTTGGCCCCTTGTATGATTTGTTTTTAAAGATTATTTTTATTAATTTAACCACAGAGGGACAGAGGGAAAGAAAATAGAGAAAGCAAGAAACCAAGCTGCCAGGTCTGAGACTTGAACCATTGCTAGCTGTGTGGGAACCCAGCGCCCTTAACCACGACGTCATCGGCCGGCTCCCTGTATGATTGGTTTTAATTTGTCAATTGTTTTTTAGATTTGTCTTGTGGCATAAGCATAATGCTGGTTTCGAAGAATGAGTCGGGAATCCTTCCTCTCCCACTTTCTGGAGTCCGCATTTGATACTCTGTCGCTGAAATGTTTGATAGACTGTACAGTCAAACCATGTGGCCCCGGACGTTTCTTTGGAGAAAAGATTTGAACTACGACTTCCATTTCTCCTTCTTGTGTATTTTCACTTTTTTAAACCATTCAGCCCAGGGCGGCGGCGAGCTGGCGGGTAGGGAGTGTCCTATGTAGATGAGGACGCGCGGGGGCCGCTGCTCCCGCCCCTGGTGATGA
>NW_006205672.1:2959076-2962757 GCF_000334495.1 Tupaia belangeri chinensis
GTAGGGGATCGAGGAGGGCGTGTGTGTAAAGAGGAAGGTGTCTGAGGCTGGGGCGGGGCGGCAGGGGAGCAGTCATACTTACCTGGCAGGGGAAACACCATGATCACGAAGGTGGTTTTCCCAGGGCGAGGCTAACCCATTGCACTGCGGGTGTGCTGACCTCTGCGATTTCCCCAAATGCGGGAAACTCGGCTGCATAATTTGTGGTAGTGGGGGACTGCGTGCGCGCTCTCCCCTGGCAATCTGTACTAAGGAAAGAGGGGGTATATAGGTATCAGACCTATAAGCGTTGGTTTGCCCTTCTCTTGGTAAGCTTTGTGATCTTGGCCTATTCAAGAGGCATGCAATGGAGAGGCTAGAGATCAACAATTAGGGTAATAACTATGCTGCTGGACTCCTATACGACGGTTTGAGTCTCGATTCGGTAGCCATGCGGCCATCCATATGGTGGCCTTCCCCCGTATGGTTTTCTAGGCAACCTTAGGAGTCTTCAAGTCTTTTTCTTTGCTTTTTCTATCTTGTGGGTGGTTTTTCGCTGGGTTCTTCTTAGCTGCATTGCACTCGTTTTCCATATACTTCAGTTTATATCAGATTTCACTAAGTGACAGTGCTCTTGTCTTCATGAGTCCCCCACCTGGTGGTGGCTCAGGCTTGCACGTTCTCCTCTTCTGATTAGGGTCAAGTTAAAAAAAAGTAAATATATCAATAAAAGTAGAGTAAGTCTTTTGGGAGGAGAGGTTTTTGCTATAGTGTGCATGCATGCATGCACGCACCACCATGTGTTTTAAGAAAATAGTTCTTTAAGAAAACACCTTACAGGGACCAGCGGGTGGCTTACTTTCTCACCTTCTCTCTCTCTCTCTCTCTGCCTGTGTAAAAGTGAATGAATGAATAAATAAAGTTAAGTAATTAAAAAAACAAACCTTGCCATGCACATTTTAATTAAAATGTTCAAATCTATTGAAAAAGAAAAAAAAATTCACAATCAATCAGAAGACAGGGTTCCAGCCAAGGCCCTGGAAGCTTGAAAAACATGCTGCAGGCCAGATCCTAAAAGGGAAGAGATCTACAGATGCCCCATGGGGAGGTGGCACCTTGTCCCTCTTCTTCTTTGTCTCAGTTTTGTAAGGTAACACACTCTCTGACAGGAAAAAAAAAAAAAAAAAGAGAGAGAGAGAGAGAAAACAAAATAAAAAAGAAATCAGGGAAATACTGTATATGTCAAACAAAAAGATAGTAAGTACCATCAGAAGCAACAGAAATTGGAGACCAGTGGAGCAACATCTTTTAAGGACTAGGAGAGGGAAATGTGAACATGGAACGCTAATAAACCTGAAAGAATTCGGGAACTACACCACAAAAATATTGAAGGAGTTCCTGGACAGAAGGACACTGATACCAGATGGAAATCTGGATGGCACAGACTGAAGAAACCTGGAGATGGGATGTACATGTGCAAGTTTACAGAGCTTTGTCTTAAAAAAAATTTTTTTTTAGAATTATTTATTCCACTTTATCTATCTATCTATCTATTTATTTATTTATTTATTTTGACCAAAGAGGGACAGAGTGAGTGAGAAAAGAGAGAGAAAGCAAGTGACCAGGTCTCCAGGACTGGAACAAGGGTCAGCCGTGTGTGGGGGTTGGGTGCCCTCAACCACCATGTCACCTGCCAGCCCCCAGAGCTTTTGTATTATTAGTTAAATCTCTGAAAATATGTGGCTGTTTAAACGAAAGTTCTTTTTTATTGTTTAAACAAAAGCTGTGAAGAGCGACTTTGGGGTTTTCAGCACATGTGACATCAATAGCACCCAGGCAGGCAGGGGAGAGACAAGCCTGTGGACTCCCCTGAGGACAGACTGTGCTGGGTGGGGGATGTGCACCCTGCGCCCTGGAGCGTCACTGAATACCAGAAGCAAGAGTTACAGCTGCCAAGGCAACAGAGGCAGCAAACGGGGTGACACCAACCCTGTGAGCTGAGGTGCCCCGGGACCCTGACCCTCTGGGAAGACCCACACGTGGGCAAAGAGACGGCCCAGGAGTGCGGACGGCGGTGCTGTGTGCTGTGACAGGAGCCCAAGACCGCGGGGTGCCGTCTGCGGGAGGGTCAAGAGATGGGGTACCCACAGGCAGGGAGGAGCTCTTGGCAGAGGCAAGGAGGAGAGGCAGCATACACCTAGTTGGTTCCTCCAGCTCTGTCTTTTCAAAAATGTGTCTTTAATTTTCAGTATTATCATTTTTCGATTTGACCAGAGAGAGACCGAGAAAGAGAGAGTGGGAAAATGAGAAGGCAAGCCGCCAGGTCCAGGACTCGAATCATAGCGGGCCAGGTGGAAGTAGAGCGTCGCAAGCGCCATCGCCACCTGCCGGCCGCGTCTAGCTCTCTGAGGAGGATCTGGGAAGATGTTTGTGTCCGTCTCAGAGAGCAGAGGAGGGGCGAGTAGGGGAAGCAAGGTCTCGGTTCTCCCCCCGGGCGTCTAGGGATCTGCTGAGAACCGAGTGCGACATATTAAAAGGCAGGATGCGTCCCTGGGTGGGATCGAACCACCAACCTTTCGGTTAACAGCCGAACGCGCTAACCGATTGCGCCACAGAGACTCGCACACCCCATGTCTGTCGTCTGAAGGGGGAATAAGGAAGCACGACAGTGTCCGCGGGGCCGCCCTCCTGGAGCAGGACCAAGGTGCAGGCGACAAGGCGGGGAGCCCCGAGGCTCAGCAAGCGGATGGAATTGTCCATCCGGCCAGAAGCCTACACCGGGTGGCGGGAGCGAGCGGGGCAGCGGCTGAAAGTGCCCGCCCTGCCCGGTCCTGCACCAGCGTGGGTTTAAAAAGCGAGAGGGGCTAGCAGGGGGGCGGGAAAGAAAGCCACAGCCATGGGGCTTCGTGAGGCTGGGTAGGATATGTCATATGACAGCGGAGGCACCCCTACCAGCAAGAGCATCTCAGGGAGAATGTTTTGCAAAGGGGAGTTCAGAGGATTTCCCAGGTACAGGGAACCCTTACCCTAAGAAGGGTCCTTCTTGGATGTGGTTCTACCCTGCCAGGTAAGTGTGAACTCAACTCCAGCAGGCACGGCACAGCTCCCGTCCCTGCATGGTTACCAACAAAATCACCAATCTTCCCACGACCCCCTGTCACTGTCCTTTTAAACTGCTCTCCCCAAGACTTCCACCAACAGTCACCCCCACAAGAACCCACAGCATGTATCTCAGCAGGTTCCGCTGAATTATCACAGGGTGTCATCATACTAAGAGCTGCCCTGAGGGGTCGCCTTTATTGCAGACATCCATGCTCTTCAGTCACTTCCAGTCCAATTCCCCTGTGGGAGTCAGGATCAGTCCCCCTCCCTAGTGTAGTAAGGTCTTTGTTTGCCCGGTTATTCAGAGGCATAGAGCCCACAGGGGCTGACTGGCAGTCTTAATTACAGTTTGATGCACTGAGTTTTCTAGTAGAAATTATACTTCCAAAGCTGGCAGGTGGCATGGTGGTTAAGGGCACTGGACTCCCACATGGTCAACCGTGGTTCAAGTCCTGGATCTGGAGGCTTGCTTTCTCACTTTCCCTCTCTCTAGTCTCAGACCTGGCAGCTTGCTTTCTCAGTCTCTCTCTCTCTCTGTCCTTCTCTGGTTAAATTAAATTAAATTAAATTAAATTAAATTAAATAATTCTTTAAAAAAAT
>NW_006205672.1:2962905-2969288 GCF_000334495.1 Tupaia belangeri chinensis
TAATTCTTTCAGACCAGCACTTGGCATAATGGCTATGTCGCCAGACTCCCATGTAGTTGACTGAGGTTTGAGTCCCAGACCCAGTGGCTTAAACTCACACCAGGCACATGTGCGTGCATGCCCAGAATCCCAGGAGGAGAATGGAGAAAGGCTTGCGGTGTGACCATCCTACCTGGGGAGTGATTTCTCCCTTTCTGTCTCTCTTTCTCTCTCTATCTCTCTGGCAAGTGCACATAACCTATTGCAAAAAGTCTCCAAAAAAATAATAATCCTTTCTTAGCAAGGAAGACCTCCAGACCTCTGGGCCAGCAGAGCGCAGGGGTACAGGTAGAGAAAGCAGAATTTTGCTAGTGGGTCACCAGGAGGGACAGAGGGTGGTTCCACTCCCAGTTCCACTTCCTGATCCTGAAACCCAGGAATCCTGGCCAAGGGAGAAGCAGCATCACGCGTCGGCTGCTGGATCTGGTTATAAAGATCCACCACAAAGTACCCTTGGCCTGAGACCCAAAGCAGCTGCCGCAGAGCAGTCCTCAGAATAATGTCTGTGCAGGGTTATGGCGGCTTTTGTGCATGTTTGTGGTTTGGGTAGTGACTCGTGACAGTTGGTGTTGTGCAGGGGAGCCTTTCCTCCTGGTCTCCTGAGTTCTTTTACTAGGGTCTGACATTACAGACTCCATTTTGGTAGCCGACATGTGCGATCTTTTGCATATCTTTGTCACCACATCCTGCCATGTCCTGGGAGTGCCCTTTTTACTACTGGAAATAGAATGATCAGATTAGGTTCTAGAAATCTAATCAGATTAAAAATCCAATCAGGTGAGGAAAACAATTTCAGAAACTCCAGAACAGTTCAGAAAATTCTCCTTATGACTCTCCTGCTCTAGAGCCGTCCCTGGCATCAGCTACCTTATGTTCTCACAGGATCGGAAGGACTTGCCAGTGTGAAACCCGTGTGCAGGCCTACAGGCCGGACTAGGCAGGTTTCTACGTTTGCCATCTTCAGACGAAATTCCTTCCTGTCTTAGAAGCATAACTCTGTTCTTTTTTTTTTTTTTTTTTTTTTTGTGGTGTTTTTTTCTTAGAAAAAAATTCCAGAGGTTTTTGCTATAGGGTGCATGAGCTCACTAGAAAGAGAGACAGAAAACGAGAGATCACCCCCCAGGGGGAATGGCCACACTGCAATCCCTTCTCCTCCAGTCTCCTCTTGGGATCTTGGGCACGCACGCACACGTGCCGGGCATGAGTTTAAGCCACCGGGTCTGGGACTTGAACTGCAGTGGACTACATGGGAGTCCAGCAACATAGCCATTACATCAACTGCTGATCTCCTTAACTCTGTTCTTAAGGTCTTCAACGGACTGGACAAGGGCCACCTACATTACAGAGGGAGATTTTCTTTCCTTAAAGCCTGCTAATGGTCAACGTTAATCACATCTAAAAAATACCTGCATGGTAATGTCCAGACTCATGTTTGCCCAAACAACTGGACACTGTAATCTAGTTAAAATAACACACAGTCTTACTATATGCAAACCAGAAACAAAAAAATATCAAGAACAGCCAGATAAAAACAATGCATTGCCTCTAAAATAATTCAAGTCACTTTGGGTCCTTACCAAACACCGTAGAGGTGAGAGAGGTCTGGCACAGCTTTAAACGCTGAGAGAAAGCAGCTACAGCCCCAACTTCTATATCCAACAAAAACAGACTTCGAGAAGGAAGGTGAAATACAAATTCTCAGAGGAGGAAAACCTGAAAGAGCATTTCCCAAGGCAACCTCCCTGTGAAGAATTTCCTGAGGAGGCTTTACAGAGATAAGAAACATGATACTTAAAAAAAAAATTAAAAAAAAAAGGGAACATCAGGACCGAAGAGCAAAGGAAATAATAAAGATCTGGGTAAGCCATTTGTTCTTTTCTCTAGGATGGCCAATTTGTAGACATAAAATTAATTATTCAGGGACCGGCAGATGGTGTAATGGTTAGGTTGCTGGACTCCCACATATTCAACCGTGGTTCAAGTCCCAGACCTGGCAACCTGAAACTCACTCTGGGTGTGTGTGTGTGTGTGTGTGTGTGTGTGTGTCCAAAATCCTGAGAGGAGACCAGAGAAGGGATTGCGGCATGGCCATTCCTTCCCCCTCAACCCCCGGGGTTGATTTCTCACTTTCTATATCTCCATCTCTGTCTCTCTGTCGAATTCACGCACACTATAGCAAAAATCTCTCTTTAAAAAAAAAAGAAATTAGGGAACCAGCAGTTAGCGTAATGGCTATGTCGCTGGACTCCCACGTAGTTGACCGCGGTTCGCATCCTGGACCCGGTGGCTTAAAACTCACGCTGCGTGCGTGCCCAAGATCCCGGGATTGGACCATTCCCCCCCCCGGGGGGTGATTTCTCGCTTTCTGTCTCTAATGTCTCTCTGTCTCTAATGTCTCTCGCTGTCTGTCTGGCAAGTGCACGCGCCCTATAGCGAAAATCTCTCTCTCTCTCTCTCTCTCAAAAAAAAAGAAATTATTATTCATTGGATTCTTTTTCAGTCCTTTCATATTTAATGCAATAGTAGCAATGTCCCCCTTTTTCTTTTTTTCTGATTGTGGCAACTCGCGTCTTCTCTCTATTTTCTTTTTAAAATAATTATTTATTCATTATCGTTCTTTTTTTCAATTTTGACCAGAGAGAGACAGACAGACAGAGCAAGCTGCCTAGTCTAGAGCTCACACTGCTAGGGGCCATGTGGGAGTCTAGCGCCTTTAACCACCGCGGCCTGCTGGCCCACTCTGTTTACCTCATCAGCCTAGCTAAAGGTTCTTGTGAAAGTCTTTGTAGGGACATATACTTTTTAATCTCTTGGGTGAATTCCTAGGAGGGAAATAGATAGAGGAAGCAGAAGTTACATGCTTAACATTTTCCAAAACTGCCAAACTGATTTTCAGATTGCTTGTACCATTTTCAGTCCACCAGCAGTATCTGAGAGTTCTATTTCTGGCATACTAGCAATTGATTTTTTATTTATTTAATTCAATTTGTTATTATTATTATTATTATTTGGAGAGGTTTTTGCTATAGGGCGCGTGCACTCACCAGAAAAACATAGGCAGACAGAGAGATAGAAAATGAGAAATCACCCCCCAGGGGGGATGGCCACGCTGCAATCCCTTCTCTTCCATTCTCCTCTTGGGATCTTGGGCACGCACGCACATGCACCTGGCATGAGTTTAAGCCACCAGGTCTGGGACTCGAATCGTGTTTGGCTACATGGGAGTTCAGTGACCTAGCCATTACACTAACTGCTGGTGCCTGCTATTATTATTTTTTAATTTGACCAGATAGAGACAGAGAAAGGAAGGGAAAGTGAGAAAACAAGCCTCCAAGTCCAGGACTCGAACCATAGTTGGCCATGTGGGGATTCTGTGCCTTTAACCACCATGCTACCTGCTGGCCCCCATACTAGTAATTGTTATGTTCAACTTTTTAAAATGTTAGCTACTCTTTTTAAAAATATATTTCATTGTATTTATTTATTAAATAATATTTTATGTAACTTTATTTATTTATTTAATTTGACCAGAGAAAGGAGGGGTGAGAAAGCAAGCTGCCAGGTCTGGACCTCAAACCATGGTCGGCCACGTGGGAGTCCAGCACCCTTAAGCACCATGCCACCTGCCAGCCCCTATTTATTTATTTTTTAATAATTTGCTATATTAATGTGCACTCAGAGAGAAAGAGAGAGAGAGAGACAGAAAGCAAAAATGCAAGCCACCAGGTATGGGACTTGAACCCTGGTTGACCATGTGGGAGTCCAGTGTCTCAACCACCATGCCACCTGCCATCCCTCCCCCCTTTAATATTGTATAGGGTATCTATGTTCCCTGGGATGTGGAAGAGAGAAAGAAAGTTAGAAAGCACGGGAGTGGGGTGTGGTGGTAGGGGAGTGACCACCCTGCCATCCCTTCTCTCTGAATTTTGGGCACACAAGCTGAGTCCATGTGCAGAAGGACACCTAGGCACCATTCCACTCGGCTGGCCTAAAGGTTAGCTATTCAGGGGGCCAGCAGGTGGAGCAGTGGTTAAGGTGCTGGACTCCCACATACTCGACTGAGGTCCAGCTGTGGACCGGTGACTTGAAACGCAAACAAAGCATGTGTGTGTGAGTGCCCAAAGTCTGAGAGGAGAATGGAGAAGAAGGGCTTGCAGAAGGGATTGCTGCAAGGCTATCCCCCCGGAAGTGATTTCTCGCTTTCTGTCTCTTTGTCTCTCCAGCAACTGCACACATGCCCTCTAGCAAAAATCTCTCTACCGAAAAAAAAAAAAAAAAAAAAAAAAGCTATTCTAATAGGCATGCAGTGGTATCTTGTTTTGGTTCTATTTTGCATTTCCCTAATGTGGGGTATATTTTAATGTGTTGATTTGCCTATGATGTTTTTAGCTTCATTACTATCAGTATTGAATTAGAGAATATATATTCTGGATCTAATCCTATACGGGATATATGTTTTACAAATATTTTCTCCCAGTTTCTATGTGTGTGTGTGTTTCAACATGTTTTATTTATTGATTTACTTTAGCCAGAGAGGAACAGAGAGGCAGAGAGAGAAGAAAGCGAGAAACCAAGCCCGCCTACACCACAGGAACACGTTAAAGCAGTTCTCCAGGCAGAAGGAAACCCTTACCAGGTGGAAATCCGGATGGATGCAAAGAAGGGAGCGCACTGGAAAGGGTGTCCACAGGGGCGAATGGACAGGGCGTTTGCTTACTGGTTAAACCTTTGTACAGCCTTGTGGCTGTTGCAGCTAAGGAGAGAAGGCCGGACTGCGGGTCTATAACTCGCGAGAAGGCAAAGGCACGACAGCGCTAGCACAGAGCCGGTCAGGGGAGGGCTGTGAAGTAGGATGTCACTCCAGGGCAGACGGTGCCAGGGTACAGCTGTGAGCCCTGAGCCCTGAAGCCATGCCTGAACAGCAGAAGCAGGGGTCCAGCTCCCAAGGCAGCAGAGGGGAGCAAAGAGAATACTCGAGAGGAGAGGTCGAGGCAGCGCTGACTGTCCCAGGACTCATGTAAGGCGCGGCTGGCCAGGGTGTGTGCACAGGAGTGCCGGCTGCAGCATGGCTCCTAGCAGCCAAAGCGCGGGCACAGTTCCTGCCCAAAGTCTGTGGGAAGAGGTAGACGAACCCAACTCTTGCCCAAAGCAAGGCAGAGAGGAAAGTTGAAGTTCCTCCTTTATCCTCACATTCCCGAGTTCCCAGGATCCCACCTGGTTCAGTGTGATTGCTCTCTGAGGAGGATCAGAGAGCGCCTTGCTTTGGGTGCATCTGGGATCCCCAAGTCGGCCTAGAGGAGGCTAAAGGAGGCGCGGTCTATCCCTGCAGGTGGATGTTAGGAGAAAGACTGAGGCAGAAAGACCGCAGGCTTTAGTAAAAGAGAAAACACATCCTTGTGGTGGAGTTGAACCACCAGCCTTCTGGCTAACAACCAGCCGTGCTAACCAATCGCACCACAGACACACAAGGACCCTGTGGTCCTCCTATCAACGTGGAACAGATGTCACAAAACCTCCTGTGGTGACACCTACCTTCTGTGAGACAGATGTGTAGGCAACCAAGCTTCACAAAATCCGAGCGTCAGTGGACCATTGGTCAGAACCCGTGCACTGACTCCCCACCATTCCTCCAAACCACTCTGCCCAAAACTGGAGGGATAGCTGCGCGGCCTTCGTCCTGCTGCCCCCCCACCCCGCCTGTGGTACAAGCCAGCGGTCACCACAGAGCCCCAGGCCCTCGACCCCTGCTTAGCTGCGTGCGCTCTGCAGGGCTCTGAGGGTACTTTGAACTGCCTTCATCCACCCCCTGCGCCGCTGCGCTCCGCAGGACGAGCTAGGTGTGGCCGGGTCTGTGCCGCCTTGGCGAGAAAGAGACAAGAACTGAGAGGAAAACCTGAAAAGGAGGCAAAGAAGCAGAGGAGCTGCCGACCAGACAGCGCAATCGATCCTCCAGGGTGCCGGTGAAGAGGACACAGTCTGATCCATAGGAGTCGGGAAAGAAGTCAGACCGAGACCGGGAGACATGAGGGCAAGCACCAGGACCCGCAGCTGTCCAGAAGGAAGCAGAGCAAACAGTGTGAACGTTTTTATTTTTCGTTAAAACCAAACAAAGGACGAAAATCTACATGGAGGGGAGCAAAAGGGCTGTGGGTACGTTCGCGGCGTGGGCTCCGAGGGGAGGTGGCCCTCTGCGTTGTGCCTGCAGCAACCTCGGTTGAAATTGGAATCCTGGTAGAGTGGGGCCCAGCGTTGAACCCCTGAGGAGAACCCACTCACTTTGCTTTTGATCCCCAAAGCAGCTGCGGCCTCTCTCCGGGGCATCAGAGCGTCGCTTAGCGCCTGGC
>NW_006205672.1:2969761-2978152 GCF_000334495.1 Tupaia belangeri chinensis
AAAAAAAAAAAAAAAAGAAAAAAAAAAAAAAAACAAAAAAAACAGGAAAGAAAAGGAAAGTAAAGAAAGGAGGAGTGTGGGTAACCCCTAAAACTCCCACATGAGTACCCATGGAAGCTCCAGCCTGCAATGGCTGACCGGTGGTGGGCACCCTACTCCCAGATTCTTAGAGTCAGAGGAGGAAGGATGGGGTACACTGGGAGAGTGCTCAGCCACTGCTGTCTGGGGGAGTTTTTCACACGTGGGGGAGTCCATGGGCCTGTGTGCTGCAGGGGTGTGGGGTGTGGTGAGGGGTGAAAGGTGAAGGGGGAGACTGACCTGGAGAGAAGCACCTCCTTAGTTAGGGATCCTCCCTGCCAGCTACATACCTCCCACTGTGCACTCAGGGTCGTCGCCCTTCTGGCCACCTTCCTGTCACCACTCCTCCAACAGTCTCCATCCAGAAGAATTCCACTGACTTCACCCCAGACAACCCCCTGCCTAGCTGGTTCAGCCCGGGGAAATCCTGAGCCTGGCAGTAAAGGGCCAGATCTCTGGGCTGACTGAGCTGCGGAGCCCGCTCACCCTGTGTGCGTCCGGGTGTGCCCTGTGCCCTGGTGACGGTGGGACTGCACACGTACTGGTGCTGGCGGGGAGGGGTTGTGACTGAGAGGGCACGGAGGTGAGGGACGAGAAGTGCCCAGCCCCGGTATTTTCTCCCACGTGCGTTCCCAGGGAAGAGGCTGTCTCGGGGTGTCCCAGCCCTGGCTTCATTTCTACCTGCAAACGCGCGGGAGAGTCCACAAGTGCGGGGCTTCCTTGGGGAACCGAAAACCCCGCGTGAGCTGCGGGATCCCAAAGACGGAGAGTGGGGCCCTGGGTCTTCGCTACCGGGGTAGGCGCCCACCCCGCAGCGGGAGCCTCGGGCTGTTTGCCTCAGTTCGCCCCCTGGGGCCTTTTCACTCTGATTTCGAAAGAAACTTACACTTTCCTCCTACACTGGTATTGAGAGCTGGAGACGCAGGTGGAAGGCTTTCCTGGATGGGTCTTCTGCAGCCTGACACCAAGTTGTTTCCGTAGTGTAGTGGTTATCACGTTCGCCTCACACGCGAAAGGTCCCCGGTTCGAAACCGGGCGGAAACATACAAGTGGTTGTCTTTTTCGTTGGCTGTGTTCCTTCCGTCCTATATCCCATTGTACATCCCCTCACCCTTGGCACCCACCTTCCTGCAGGGGACAGCGGCGCTCCACCCTGCCCTCCCCCTCTTACGTTTTAGCGCACGAAACCCGGCTCCCGCCTCCTGACCGCGCGGCGCCCCCTCCGCCCTCCGCACACGCCCGCACTGACAGCCCACCAGGACTCCATGGGCTCAGGCTGTGCTTCTCCAGGGCCCTGCTTGGCCCCCTGCAGCCCCGAGTGCCTCCAGGCAGCAGCTTCCTCTGCCCCAACCGGCTTGGCTCCCCAAGTGAGAGAAGCGCCCCTTCACAAAGTCAGGGGGACCCTCAGACCCGACGCGGGGGACAGCCCTGCGGTTTCGTTCTCTTCCGTTTGATTTCCCTAGGAAAACTGGGGAAAGAAAGCGCTCTGCTGTGTGAACGTCCTCAAAAGACCAGGAAGTGAATGTTTCAGCCTTGGCTATGTCTTTACCCTGCTCACCTCCTTCTGTACTTAACAAACCAAAGCCGACCAACTCGGAAACAATTCAGCGCTGGCTGCAAGCATCGTTAATCTTCTTGAATCTTGTATCTGTTGCAACGCGTTGTCCGTCAGACACACGGTTTATTGTCATTAGCTCAAAACCGATCTTTACAGTTTTACAACCACAGCAAACAGCTACACGGGACTGACTCCATAGACCAGAACTGTTTCTTCGTCACCTCTGTCTTCATCCTGTCCTTTCTTTCTTCCACTGATTGTATTCCCGATTGAGCGTGAGTCTTGCTCTCCCCGGGATCAGAATTTTCTTACCTACCCCACGGGTTAGGGCACGTTCTCTGAACCGGCAAGGCAACGGAGTGAGATCAACAACTGGAGACTTCGGATCAATTTCTCATGGCTGTCTAAGGGGTTGAGCATGCAGGTGTAAAAGTCTTTTTGAGTTAAGGACTGGATCAGACAGATCCAATCTCTTGATACCTTTTGGTTTCGGATGTGTTTCTTAGCCTTCAAACCACTGCTGTTAAAAACTGGTTTGAATGACTTTCTGAATCTTATTTCAAATCACTTCTGCTGCTAAACTTCCAGCGGTGCATTGGTGGTTCAATGGTAGAATTCTCGCCTCCCACGCGGGAGACCCGGGTTCGATTCCCGGCCAATGCATTAGTATCGCTGAGTTCCCTTTTCACCAGGCAAAGTGTGCCCTGTGCTCATTTAGGTAATCTTGTTCCTGGTGGAAGCCAGTTCAAGACTAAAAACAACCAAGGACAGGACTCACTCCTATCTCCAGTGAAACACATTCAGGAAACCACCTACCCACCTAGCAGTTCTTGAAATTATCCAACATCCCCTCAGCCTCACTTGCAAATTAACACTTTATTTGTTTTTTCCTTTCCAGCTGGATCACTTCAGTTTTCACTACTGGTACTACAGCCACTCACAGGGGACTTTACTGCACAAATATCCCTCAAGTCGCTGAGCAACTTCCTGGATTACAACTGATTTACCTAATCCAGGAGTCAGGTCATCTACTCAGAACCACTAAGGCAGTACTTGTAG
Organism: Tupaia belangeri chinensis; assembly: GCF_000334495.1. NCBI lineage: Eukaryota > Metazoa > Chordata > Mammalia > Scandentia > Tupaiidae > Tupaia > Tupaia belangeri. The sequence continues at coordinate 2,972,457 of NW_006205672.1, forward strand.
GTGGACAAAGGAAGATTTAGGCTCAGAAGCTATAAACACCTGGGTTTTTGATTTTGTTTTTCCTGTAGAGGTCTGTTATACAGTGGGAAAGACCCTTTGAATTGGAGTTAAGAGTTGGATCAGACCAATCCGATTCTTTTTCTTCCCTAGGTTAGAATTTTCTTGCCTCAGGACTAGCAGATGGCTGTCGCTAGACTCCCATGTAGTAGACTGTGGTTTGAGTTCTGGACCCATGGCTTAAAACTCATGCCAGGCACGTGTGCATGCATATCCAAAATCCCGAGAAGATAATGGAGAAGAAGGGATTGTGGGGTGGCCATTCCTCCAGCGGGTGATTTCTTGCTTTCTGTCTCTCTTGTCTCTTTCTGTCTCCCAGAGGAGCACACACAACCTATAGTTTCTCTGAGAAAAGAATTGACTTGCATCATCACAGGTGACTCATCCATAGGTTAGGAAGGTAAATGATTCTACCTCCTACACCTCAGGGCTACCCAGGGTAATGCTGGGGCTGACGCTCATCTTCTCCCCTCACTTTCATTTCAGGAGATGTCCTAACCTGCAAGGCCAGTGACCTTGTGGTGTGGCCGATAAGGCCATGTGACCCAGCCCTCACTTCACAAGTACAGAGCACTCTAGGAAGGAGAAGGTGGTGTGCAGAGCCATTTAGAAGAAAAGAAGGTGGGAAGAGATTCCAGGGAAACCCAGTTATAGGAGGAAACTGCTCAGTTCAGTGGCCAGACCGCCTCACTCTGCACCTGTGGTCCTGTGACCTCCAGCCTTGCCCCCTGGGATCTTCTCAGAACTCTGGCTGCTCTCAGAGCTCAGTCCCAGACAGGTCTTCTTTCCTTCTCCCCTATTAACCACATTGAGATCTGAATCCTCTTGCTTTTTTTTTTTTTTTTTTGGAAGAGGTTTTTGCTATAGGGCACGTGCGCTTGCCAGACAGACCGAGAGAGACAGAGAGACAGAAAGTGAGAAATCAGGGGGAGATGGTCACACCGCAATCCCTTCTCCTCCATTCTCCTCTAGGGATCTTGGGCACCTCCCCACCGGGTCCGGGACACGAACTGCGACTAAATGGGAGTCCAGCGACATAGCCATTATGCTAACTGTTGGTCCCCTCTTGCTTTAATTTTTAAAATCTTTTCTTTCTCTATTTTTTTTCCTAGAGGGCTCATGCGCTCACCAGAGAGAGACAGAGAGACAGAGAGAGGAGAGCACTGTTTCCACCCCTCTGCTCCTGACTGTGGGGAATGGTCTCACAGCAATTCCTTCTCTTACACTTCCCTCCCCTGTTGGGTTTGGGCTGCACCCATACACGCCCATATATTTCTCAAGTTGCCGGTTCCTGGAACAAATTGCGCTTCAGCCATTGGGATCTGGCTGCCTTAACCACCAGCCGTGGAATTGGCCCCTTTTATGCATTTTTTTAAACACAAGGAATAAATGGATTTATGCTCTTTGTAAGTTATTCACATGATAGAATACACAGAAAAAAAAATGGAATTTCTCTCCTCCACACAAATGTCCCAAAGGACAACCAGTGTTACCCACATGACAACCACAACTCTGTTTTTTTTTTTTTTAATAATTCCCTACAAATCTGACTTGTCTAACTCAGTCTATTGGGCAAAGCTTTTTCTCCTCTCTCCACTCCCACATGAGGAGGTCAAGTCACCATTCTCTACGTAAGAGTGACAAGTGTGTGGGACTAGCAGGTTGCGTGGCGGGTAAGGGTGTTGGACTCCTACATGGCTGACAATGGTCCGAGTCCCGGGCCTGGTGAGTTGCTTTCTCACTTTCCCTCTCTCTCGCTCTCACTCTGGTCAAATTTAAGTAAATACATAAATGAATAAAGTTAAATATAATTATTCAACCCCCGCTCCCCCAAGAGTGATGAGTATGTAGATGCTCTGGTGTAGGTTGTGCACAGGTGGGCATGGGAGAGTGTGGGCAGTGTCTGGGCCTCTGGGATCATAAACACCAGCTGTAGGAGGCCGGCGGATTTACGACTCATTATTGTTTTTTCAGACCTGTATTTGAGACTACCCACATGGTGAATACTAAAGCCACTCAGTGGTTTCTCACCTTCTCTGCCTCTATCTCAGGGGATAGTTTGTTCTTTCCCCCTTGTCTCCCTGGCACCTCTGGCACCAGCAGCTCAGGCACAGCCACTGGTACTGACACAGCCCTAAGGGGGCATTACAATCAGCTGGGGCAGTAAGGGACAATCCAGCAGGTGGCTCAGTTCCCAGACTTGGTGGGTGCAGAAGTGAAGGTTCTATACTTGGGGTCACCCCAGTTCTGGGAGCATCCTGTGCGGAACTAAGTCCCCAAAACTGGTCCGGGGTGCCAGCCACTCAGCCAGGGCACCCCACCCTGTCTCAGCAGCACTGACCCCTGAAGGCTGCTGACCAGGGAAGCGCCGGCCTCAGTGAGCACGTTCCTCCTCTTCCTGAGACTGTGGCCGCCCTTCCCAGTGTCCTGGAGCCTGCGCTGTGCAGACAGGGAGGGGCAGGGGGCAGGGAGGACTGAGGCTGGGGAGAGGGAGGAGCTGGAGGATGAGGAGGAAGGTGAGGAGAAGCAGAGAGAGAGGGTCTGAGTGAGACAGAGCAGGAGGAAGGGACAATCCCAGGACTTTCCAAACCAGTTCCGACCTCATCAGCCTCATGTTTGAGGGGAGAGGACAGTTTCAGAGAAAAGGTAAAGGACACTTCCCTGGGGAGTGGGAGGCCTGGAGACCCCTTCCCTGTCCCTAATCCCAGAGGGGATTTAGGATAGTTCTTGTCCTAGGAGACACAAACCTGAAGACACAGACAAACCTGCCCCAATAGATGAGGGCCTGTGGAGCTACTGACCAGGAGAAAATCCCGGGAGGGAGGTTCAGGGGGACGGCGGAGGCTGGGAAAGGACTCTTCCCAGAGAACACACACATGGTGGTTCCATGGTGTAATGGTGAGCACTCTGGACTCTGAATCCAGCGATCCGAGTTCAAGTCTCGGTGGAACCTCACCAGCCAAACCTGCCCCAATAGATGAGGGCCTGTGGAGCTACTGACCAGGAGAAAATCCCGGGAGGGAGGTTCAGGGGGACGGCGGAGGCTGGGAAAGGACTCTTCCCAGAGAACACACACATGGTGGTTCCATGGTGTAATGGTGAGCACTCTGGACTCTGAATCCAGCGATCCGAGTTCAAGTCTCGGTGGAACCTCACCAGCTAGGGTGCTGTTTTTTGTCTGGCAGCGCAACGTTCCCCGAGGGGAACGAGCCACTCCCGCAGTAAATGACGTCCTTTCCCTCCCGGTCCCTCCTCGTCCTGGACGCGGGAGAGGAAGGTCTTCCCCAGGAAGGAGGCTCCGGCCTGGCGGCTCCAGGTCCCCGCGTCTCCCCCCCCCGCCATTTCCTCTGCGCAGCCGCGGCCCCACGTCCTCCCTCCCTCCCCTCCCAGGTGAAGGGCTCCTAGAAACCGGGTCCCCACATTGGCCCGGTCCACACCGAAGGGCCGACACCTGGGATCGGGGTGGCAGGTCTTGGGGTGTCCTGCTCTTTGGGAGCTGCCTGGTCCCTGCAGCTCTGCCGGTTGCCGCCATCCGAGGCCCCGCCCCGCGACCCAGCAGGTCCCCGCGCTGTCCCGGGTGGCTCCGGCCTGGGGGGGGGTCCCCTAAAGAAGCCGCCCCGCTAACTCCCACACCCCGGGGTGTCTTTCGCCCCGACACCGGGGAACTGGCCGCGTCCGGGTTTCCTTCCAGGCAGTAGAACGTTTTATAGGAGATCGCGTCTGGGCTCTGTCCCTAACCCTAACCCTAACCCTGTCCTGAGGTCACAGTGTCGTGTCCGGGGTCACGGGGTTGGGCACGTTTCCGTCTGTCCATCAGATTCGTCCCGCATCCGACGCTCGAGACCCGGAGTGGCCGGGGGGGGCCGCCGGGAGTCTAGGGTCGGGGGGCCCAGGGTCCCAGACTCAAGGCCCGGGTCGACCCCTCCCGGCCAAAGGTGACAACGGCCCGGGCAGCTCGATGGTCTCGGGGTCCCCGTCCTCCCGCCAGGTTTCTCTGCTCCAGGACGACGCCCCTAGGACAGGTGAGGAAAACGGATTTCCATTCGCTCCTTTCTCCGGGACACTTTAGCTTAGTTCCTTGTAGGCTCTGGAGCGCATGCATTTGCCGAGGGAAACAGAGACAAGAAGGAAAGAGAACGCACCCTCCAGGGGATGGCCCGCCGCCAGCCCTTCCCCTCTGTGGATTTTTGGGGAAGTATTTTTCAAGCCAAGGGTCTGTCTCTGACCACAAGGTCGGCCGCCTGGGATCCAGCCGCCCTAACCACCGCCCCCTGCTGGCCCATTAGTGGAACAATTGAGTAATAGCTGAGGGCTTTGTAGACCCTTCCTACCTGCTTAAAATGTTCTCCCCCAATTGAAAACTAAATGAATAAAATGAAAAGTTCTCCCCCAGACGATAGAGATCAGGACATGTACCTGTGGGGAGGAATGTTAAGAGGCAGACAGTTCAAATGTACCAGAAATAGTGGAATTCTGTTCAGCTAATTTGTTCTTAGGACTTGATTCATTTTTTCCTCTTCAGAAAGCCTCTCTCTCCTGAACTAAGATGTACATGGAGGTTCCTTGAATGTGGAAGAATTGGACAACACAGATGTGTGGTGAGTCCTGATAGATGTCTAAGCGAAAGGTCAGGAAAGGCAGAGGGCCTGTATTTTCGTAGTGGGACAAAGCACCGTCATTTTACTAGGGCAGGGCTGGCAGCCCGGGGAGGGATACATGCAATGGAGAGTGTCCTGAGAGCAGCACTCGCTCAGTACTAGGACCAGATAGCAGGCACCTCCAGGAATGCAGGCCAGGCCACCACCCACTCTGGTGTCCTCAGCGCTCAAACGTTATTCGCTGCTGTTAGAGGTGTGTGCCTCTCTGGATGGGACAGTCGATGCAGGCAGTACATGATGAGAATCCTAACATTTCTTACAAGCCCATTGTAATTCTTGTCCCACTTTAATTCCAGGTTCCCACGAATAGACTCCTGAGGCATCGTTTTCTCACAGACTTGATGTGTTTTTTTGACCGTCTTCGGTCGCTATAGTGATGATATAAACATTTTCAGGCTATCGACATATCTTGCTGTGAAAACTCCCCCTAAAACCAGTGAGAAGCTTCAGAGGCAAATGGATGTCCTTTTGATCTGTCCACTGAGTGAAGACTAGGAGATCTTCCAGCGTGTAGGAAAAGTACGAATCTCTTCTGGGTAACCCAACGTGGCAAGTTAAAAGCAGGGATTCTTACTCTATACTTTGGAGTCAAACAGACATTTCTTTTTTTAGAGATTTTTTTTCCTATAGGGCGCGTGCACTTGCCATAAAGACAGAGAGAGACAGAGAGATAGAAAGCCAGGAATCACCCCCGGGGGGATGGCCACCTCACAATCCCTTCTCTTCCATTCTCCTCTCAGACTATTGGGAACGCATGCACGTGCGCCCAGTGTGAGTTCAAGTCACCACGTTCCAGGACTCAAACTGTGATCGACTACATGGGAGTCCACCGACATAGCCATTACGTCAACTGCGGGTCCCCAAAACAGACCATCTCACAGAAGTTCTTCATTCTGATTGCTGTCACTCATCGATCGAGCAGCAGAAGGTAAAGAGGTTTCTGGGGAAGAACACTGCCTATCTTGCCAATGTCTCTTCTCA
>NW_006205673.1:0-499 GCF_000334495.1 Tupaia belangeri chinensis
GGCTCTCTCTGAAATGCCAAAAGTGTTGTTGAGAAGCAGTACTAAGTGCCTGTTAAAAAATCAGAAATCAGACAGCGAACCAGGTGGGGGACAAGGTTAAATACCATCAAAGAGAAGGATTGAAAGAAGGTCAATAATTGCCTGGACAGGAAAAGAAGATGAATAGAATTTTTTTTTCCTGGCCCACACCACCACAGACCTCTGCCAGACGGAAAGGTATTGATGGAATTTGAAGTGACCAGGAAAAATGCAGAAGGTGTGCCCTCAGCTTCAGAACTTGAACCATGAAATGTAAAAAGAAAAAAAAAAAAAACTGGCAGGGGTGGTGGATATCACCCTTAGCTCCTAAGTCTAAGCAAAACTCCTACACACAACACACGCTTGATGCACAAAAAATGATATTTATCACGAAAGTTCCAATCTTCATAAATAGGTTTAATACCTAAGAGAACAGGGGTTGAGTTTAAACATGTTGAATAGATACTTAAACCTAAAGCCC
>NW_006205674.1:0-467 GCF_000334495.1 Tupaia belangeri chinensis
TTTAGCCGACTTGTGAATGCTCTGTGCTCAGTGACTGCCCGCCTGGCTGCCAGTGGTGCAGCCTATCCTGTGTCTTCCTCTTCTGAGTCTCCAGGGTGTTTTTGGAATCAGTAAACATTAGGGGCAAGCTCTCTCAGACTTAGGGCTCCCTCAGAACAAGATCTATGAGATTTTTTTTTGTATTTTTAATGCATTTTTTAATTTTAAGAAAAAACATTTTAGTTTTAAAAGATCAAAATAAAAAATTGTTACAAGAAATCTGCTTAAAACTTAAAGCCAGGAAAATGGTTAGGATTCAGTTCAAATAGTAGGTGGATAAACCTATCAACAGTTTAAGACAAAAATCCTTAACTATGGAAATCAAAGCATTGAAGAAAATCAGTAATGTTTTATTCTCAAGTCAAACAATTCTATTTCATTAGTTCAGTCTTTTTTTTCACAATTGTTTTTATTTGTATTTTTCTTTT
>NW_006205675.1:0-946 GCF_000334495.1 Tupaia belangeri chinensis
CCGCCATCACCACTATCTGCAAGTCCCCAGCGCTCCAGGTGAATGGCAAACTGGGGGAAAGACGACACCTGCCTCCTGGGCTGAACCAGTCTCGACTGCCAGGAGGGGGGACGCTCTGGCGCCTAGCAAACAGCCGGCCTGCCTGGCCTCCAGGAGGAGCTCTGGCCCGTCGGAGTCTCCTTTCTGCGCCGCCTTATGGAACCACAGGCTTGGCAGAACTGCTTTGTTCTTGGCGGTCTTCGCGTCCCTCAACCTTTCCTTATCATATGCCCCCTCCCTTATCGTTAATGGTAGGGCCGTGCCCCAGTCCTCCACTTCAGAGATTCAGGACAGCCCCCCCACCACCACCACCACGGGAGAGGGAGGCTTGAACCAGTATATATTATGAGAGATACAGAATCTAGAAATGTTGTGATAATAAAGATTTGATAGAGAAAAGAAGATTGGCCTTTTTCTTAGCCTGAATTATAAATATCTTAAACTCAATTGTCTTTGACATGGTGGTCAACAAGCAAATTTCTCTTTGAGGATTTGTTTTCTCAGATACTTTGACACTGGAAGGTGACTGTCTTTTATACAAGTTTTACATAATCACTGGTTTATAAGAGAAACACAAGTTACTTGAAGTACACTAGGCTTCACAAACCCATAGAAACTTGAAATACCTATTTCTTCTCATGAAACAAACATGAGTGGTGTAGATACTGGGGATAGGGTGGGAAAGGGATAGAAATGAATGTAGAGACAATTCTTATACAAACTGGCTGTCCATCAAAAGAAAGAAGAAATACTATATCATATTTCTAAGTTTTCACTGAACTGTTTAAGATAAATCTAATTTTGTTCTTTCTTTTTTAACCTCCAAAACATCAAAGTGGAAGTGAACAAAGAAACTGAGAAAGGTTCAAGATAAAACAGTCACAAATCAGTAACAGGTTAAAGACAC
>NW_006205675.1:13098-14578 GCF_000334495.1 Tupaia belangeri chinensis
CTTTTTCTTAGCCTGATTTATAAATATCTTAAACTCAATTGTCTTTGGCATGGTGGTCACCAAGCAAATTTCTCTTTGAGGATTTGTTTTCTCAGATACTTTGACACTGGAAGGTGACTGTCTTTTTATACAAGTTTTACATAATCACTGGTTTATAAGAGAAACACAAGTTACTTGAAGTACACTAGGCTTCACAAACCCATAGAAACTTGAAATACCTATTTCTTCTCATGAAACACACAGACATAAGTAGTGTAGATACTAGGGATAGGGTGGGAAAGGGATAGAAATGAATGTAGAGAAAATTCTTATACAAACTGGATGTCCATCAAAAGAAAGAAGAAATACTATATCATATTTCTAAGTTTTCACTTAACTGTTTAAGATAAAGCTAATTTTGTTCTTTTTTTTTAATCTCCAAAACATCAAAGTGGAAGTGAACAAAGAAACTGAGTAAGGTTCAAGATAAAACAGTCACAAATCAGTAACAGGTTAAAGACAGGACCATTGCTAACCATTGCTGAAGGCACATACAACCCTAGGTGATGGGAGGGGGGCAGAGACAGACACATCCTGATTCTTAATCACATTCTAGTTCAGTCTCCAAAAAGAAATCCTCAATGACATCCATTCACTCCCATCTTCCCTTGAAACCTGTTAATCTCCAAAGCTAGGAGTCAACTTAAAAGACAAAAGAGATTAAGGTGATTTGTTCTTCATTTTCAATTTGATTTTTTAAAATGTCTTTTAGTCTATTTGAGTACACCTGTAAGCTTATCTATACTGTTCAGACAGAAAAATATGGAAGAACTGACTTTCACTTCTAGAAATGGTGAAAATAAATAAATAAATAAATAAATAAATAAAAATACATTTCTATTGATCACATCAGGTTTCATTTTTTAAAATATTTTTCAGATGAACTTCTCAATAATGAAATCTTAAAGTAGCAAAGCTGCAGAGTCCAGAGTTTTTTACGTGAGACTGCTGAGTCTGGTGTAATGTCCTCAGTGACTGAGTAGCTCATAAAGCAAAGTTGCAAATGTCTGTGTGTGATTTGCATGCAGTGTCCACATGCCTCTCAAGTCTATTTTGTATAGATCTAATGTTAAACTTGATAAACAGGATTATTGTCATCTCTTCTCAATGGCTCACATATGCTCACTGATCCTTATTGATCTTTCTTTGTAAGCATAACACATATTAGAACTGACCAGTTAAAAAAAAAAAAAAAAACTGGGAAGGGGGCCGCTGGTGTGTGGTGTATAAAGTGGCTGGGTCTCCTATTCAAGTCCCAGACCTGGTAGCTTGAAAAACACACCTAGCACATTCATGTACATGCCTAAAATCCTGGGAAAAAAATTAAAAAGTAGAGAGACATGGAGAAAAAGGGATTATGGCATGAGTATTTTCCATGAAGGTTGCTTTTTCAGTTTTCTTCTTTCTCTCTTTCTCTATCTCCGGAGAGCACACATGCCCT
>NW_006205676.1:0-3079 GCF_000334495.1 Tupaia belangeri chinensis
ACTTTTAAAGACAGCCTTTTTATTTTGTTTGTTTATGGAGGAACTTCTCTTTTTACCCTTTTAAAAATGTATTTGTTTAATTAATTAAGTAATTATTTTTGGCCACAGGGCACAGGCATTCCTTGGAGAGAGACAGTGAGAAGGAAAGTGAGATTCCCCCACCAAGGGGGATAGAGCACCACAATCCCTTCTCCATTCTCCTCCTGGAATCTTGGGCATACATGCACATGCACCCAGCATGATTTCAAGACACTGGGTCAGCAACTTGCAAGACACTGGGTCAGAAACTTGACTGTGGTCGGCCACATGGGAGTCCAGCACGTTAACTACTACACCAGCTGCTGGCCCCTATTTATTTATATTTTAAATTTACATTTCTCACTGCATGTGTTTCTAGCATACGATATAGGTTTCTATGGCAAGCAAGTCAAAGATATTACTGTACACAATAACTTTCCATTCTTACATCTGTTAAATGTTTTTTGTTTCTGCTGAGCTCCTCCCTCCCACCCTTAACCACCCACTCCCTCCTATACCACCTCTGGTATCTACTCTTGTTGTCTCGTTGTCTCTGTTATCATATCTTCCAATCTTTTAGTTTCTGCTGTAAAGTGCTGACATTCAGTGTATACTGAGTGGGGACATATGATGTCTGTCTTTCATAGTCTGGCTTGCTTTGCTTAGCATTAAATTTTCTGTAGTCATCCACTCTGTATTAGATAACAGGGTCTCATTGAATTCTATGGCTTAGTAGTATTCCATAGTGTGTGTGCCATGTCTTTTCAATGCAGACATGCGTTCTTGGGCATTTAGGTTAATTACGTATCTTGGCCATTGTGAACAATGCTGTGACGAACATGGCCATGCAAGGGTATTTACCCAAAGGGTAGGAAAACAGTCAGGACATCAGCTTTTTATAACGGTTTAAAATTTATGAGGCATATATTAAAGCATATAAATATAACATTATAAACTGAATAGACTGCTGTCCCTCTCTCAGAAGATGGGGTTCATCAGTTCAAGTGTTTGAAGGAGACAAAGGTACTTGGCAGAGAGACCTGAACACAAAGTTGTGGTGTACAAGTTCATTATGAGGTGACCCATCTAGTGCAACAGTTCTGTCTTCTTTTATCTTTTTTCTTTCAAGGTTTTTGCCATAGGGCATGTGCACTTGCTAGAGAGAGGAAGAGAAAGACAGGGAGAGGGACAGTGAGAAATCACCCCCAGGGGAGATGATATGCTGCAATTCTATCTCCTTTCAGGATTTTGGGCATGTTCACATACACGCTTCACTTGACTTTTAAGTTGCTGGGAATGGGAACATGAACTGCAGTTGGCCATGTGGAAGTCCATTGCCTTAAGCACTACATGACCTGCTGGTCCCAGCAAAATCCTCCCTTATCCATAGGAGATATGTTACAAAACTCTCAGTAGATGCCTGGAACCTCAGATAGTACCAAAATCTCTGTCTACTGTGTTTGCCTGTATGTACATATCTATGATAAAGTGTAATATATAGATTAGACATGATAAGAGAATAATGACAATAACCAATAATGGAATAATTATAACAGTACACTGTAATAAAAGGTATTCCAATGTGGTCTCTCTCTTTCTCCCTTTAAAATTCTCTTTGTTGGCACCGGCAGGTGACATAGTGCTGGATTCCCACATAGTCAAACACATTTTGAGTTCTGGACCTGGTGGCTTAAATCACATGCTGGGCACATGCGTGTGCATTTCTAAAATCCCAGGAGGAGAAATGAAGGAGAAGGGATTACATCGTGGTCATCCCTTATGATTTCTCATTTTACCTTTCACTCTCTATTTGACTTTCTCCTGCCAATATATCTGCCCTACTGCAAAAACCTTAAAAAAATGATGTGGATGAGTCTGAACTCACAATAGCCAACATTTCCCGGGCCTCTGTGAATTCACTACCTCTGTCTCTCCCCTCTAAAGTGATAAAAGAGTTCTGAGACCTTGAGAAGCTGGACATCCTGCTTACCTGACCCTTTCTTCCTGAGAACAAACTCTGGGGTACCTCTTCATGGTGTGCTTTTTTCTCCTGATAGGATTCTTCTCCCTAATAGGATATCCTTAGCCCACTGAAAACGGCCCCTCCACAAACTCCCCGATAAAAGACTGTGCTTGACCCCCAGGAGGGGCTGAACAACTCTGTGCCTGCCAATGTATTAAAGAGTTCTCTTATCTCTCCAGAGTGCTGTGTTTTCATCCCTCAACCGTCTATTTTCCCACAACAAAAAGTGTAGGCTGTACTTACTATATTCAGAGATTTATCTCTCATGTTCTTTGTCTCCCAACATTCTTCCACTGATGCCTCTAATGTAGCTATGTAGAGAAAGAGAGGAGTAACATGGGAACCAGTAATGAAAGAATTCTAAGAAAATTGGGATTTTCCCCACTGGGAAGTATTGCTAAGGGTCATGGTGAGAAGTTTAGTGAGTTATTTCAACTCAAAATATAGAAGCAGTACTGGGTTTCACTTTCCTTTCCTTTTTCCAACCCTCTTTTCTTTTCAAAAGGTGTTCCAGTGACAAAGAGCCACAAAATCTGACCCGTGTCTCAGAATTCTTCCTTATGGGCCTCTCAGAGGATCCAGAACTGCAGTCTGTCCTCTTTGGGCTGTTCCTGTCCATGTACCTGGTCACTGTGCTTGGGAACCTGCTCATCGTCCTGACTGTCAGCTCTGACTCCCACCTGCACACCCCCATGTACTTCTTCCTCTCCAACCTGTCCTTGGCTGACATCGGGTTCTCCTCCACCACCGTCCCCAAGATGATCGTGGACATCCAATCGGGCAGCAGAGCCATCTCCTACGCAGGCTGCCTGGCGCAGATGTCTTTTTTGATCCTTTTTGGATGCATGGACGGCATGCTTCTGACGGCGATGGCTTATGACCGGTTCGTGGCCATCTGTCACCCCCTGCACTACACAGTCATGATGCACAAACGCCTCTGCAGCATCTTCGTTTTGGTGTCTTTTTCTCTCAGCCTTTTGGACTCCCAGTTATATAATTTGATTGTCTTACAGTTTACTTACTTCAAGGGCGTGGACA
>NW_006205677.1:0-507 GCF_000334495.1 Tupaia belangeri chinensis
CTTTATTATGTTACGCAAATTTAATTATAAAGGCCCAAATAGGGCTGGCTCATGGCTCATTGGACACTGTTCTCATGAAAATTTGGAGCCCACCTAGTGACTGTGGTTTGAATACCCTGCCTGGTCAACCTGAATCCTGCCAGGCACACATGTGAGTGCCCAGGATCCAGTCAGCTGAAAGCCTGTAGGAAGGAGCTCACAGTGTGACCAAACCCTGCGGAATATGCTCATGTCTCTCTCTCCCTCTTTCTTTCTTTCTTTCTTTCTTTCAAAATCTCTCTTTCTTTCTTTCTTTCTTTCTTTCTTTCTTTCTTTCTTTCTTTCTTTCTTTCTTTCTTACTTTCTCTCTTTCTTCCTCTCATGCGCATATATGAGCTCTATCATAAATACAGAAAAAAAAAGTGTAAATAGTGTTGAAAAGGGGTAAATATTATTGACAAAGCTAACTACCAGAAATAATTTTTTCTCATGTAAATAAACATACTCCTGCATTTCTTCCTTCTTGGT
>NW_006205678.1:0-1482 GCF_000334495.1 Tupaia belangeri chinensis
ACAGTATAGAAAGCAAACATAGATACTAGAGGCAGTGTGGGAGGAGCGTGGGAAATGACGGAGAGTAAGAGATAGGGAATCAAACATGGGGGAAAAAAAGCAAATCATACTTGAAACAAGAAATGGAAAATTATTTGCTGACAATAACATGTATGTTGATGTGCTTGATTGAGACAATATACAGTGTACTCTGGATGGAAAATCTCATTTTGTATGCTGTAATGATGTACAGTGAATGAATGTAAACAAATAAATTTAAATAAGACCAAAAATATGTAAAGAGATAAAGGATCTAAATGATATCATAAATCAAATGGACTAAACAGACATCTATGGAACTTTCCATCCAAAAGGGCTAATCATCTTCCATTGACATATCTTGTGAGAGTTTCAATTCAACAATAAAATGAATCATTTATAACTCAGAAAATAATCAGTTTTTATTTAATCCTTGCTATTAGAGTATCTGATTTGGTTAAAACCTTGGATCAGCAGGTGGTGGTGGGGTCGAAGAGCTGGGTCCCTTATGACTGGCACCACAATTTGAGTCTAGGACTCAGCTGTCTGGGAGGCACAATGGGTGTGTGCATGTCCAAAATCTTGAGAGGAGAATGGAGGAGTGGGGATTGCTTCTCCTGGAAGGTGATTTTTTCACTTCCTTCACTCTGTCTCTCTTTTCAGAGTGCACACACCCTCTGACAGAAATCTAAAACAAATTGATTAATTCTTAAAAAAATCATAGTGGTTAGAAATAATTAAAAATAGGTTTTGATGAATTAGGCAAGATTATTTAAAGAGAGAATAAATTTAAAAATCTACATGAGAGGATTAGCTGATGGTATAGTGGTTACTTCAGTGGACTTCCACACAGTTGCCTATGGTTCAAATCCCAGACCCAGTAGCTTGAAACTCACATCTGTCATGTGTATGTGTGTGCCCAAGATCCTGGAAGAAGAAAGGAGGAGAAGGGATTGTCGCGTGGCCATCCCCCCAGTGGGTGATCTCTCTCTTTTCCTCACACTGTTTCTGTCTCTGTCTCTCTTTTCGGCAAGTGCACATGACCTAAGGCAAAAGACTCTTAAAAAAAAACTAAAAGGGAAATAATAAGAATATAAACCAAAGATGATAATGTAATATGCTACACAAGCTAATAAGTATAACAATGGTAAGCACAGAGCATAATTATTATACAATTGTTCATTCATAAAACAGTTATCTGAATTTTCTATTTATTCAAAATTATATAGTTAATAGTTTTAAATTATAATTTTTAATCAAGAAATCTATTCTCATTTTTTTTAGGAGTACCAGTACAAATATGCCCACCTCCACCTCAGATTCCTAATGCTCGAGATATGAAAACTACAGTGAATTACCAGGATGGAGAGAAGGTGTCTGTTCTTTGCCAAGAAGGTTACCTAATTCAGGAAGCAGAAGAAATGGTGTGCAAAGATGGGAAGTGGCAGTCGTTACCACGCTGTG
>NW_006205678.1:5567-16197 GCF_000334495.1 Tupaia belangeri chinensis
AGAATGCACCTCCATGAGGAATGGTCACGCAGCAATCCCTTCTCCTCTGTTCTCATCTTTTCAGATCTTTGGGCACGCACACATGCACCCACTGTGTTTCTCATGCCGACAGGACCAGGACTTGTTTCTCGGGGTCGGCTGTGTGGAATGCAGCTGCCTTAATGACCATGCCACCAGTTGGTCCCATTTGTACTGTATTAATTGTGCCATTGGTAATGCACTTAAAATAGTTCAGGAGTGCTTTGCTTCATGTTCTGGTTCCACAAGTACATACTCAATATAATAATTGCAGCCCATTTTTTTAATTTTTTTTTTTTAGTTTATTTATTTATACCAGAGGGGCCATAAGAAAGTGCCACCCAGGGATGGCAGGTGGAATGGTGGCTAAAAGTACTGGACTCCTACATGGCTAATAGCGGTTCCAGTCCTGGACCTGGTGGCTTCCTTTCTCAATTTTCCTCTCTCTCTCTCTCTCTCTCTCTCTAATCAAATTGGAAAAAAAATAAACAACATTAAAAAAAATAATTTTTAAAAAAGAGATAAAAAGAAAGAGCCTCCCAGTGAGGCCCTTGCCACTCTTCATCCCCTTTCTTCCATCCCTCCTTCCCACTAGGACCCCAGGCCTGCATGTCCACACACCTGTGTGTTTTAGGGTGCAGCAGCCATGGCTCTCTCCATGGTAGGTGAGGTGGGGTCCAGCTCTCTCTGCACAGACTTACCCTAGAATTCTGTCCCATGCCTACTATGTTGCAGAGTCCCACGTGAATTTAGGGAGCGTCTGAAACCTCACCTGTAGCAAGTTTTCAAGGAGGAGAATGTATCTGGTGCTCCTGTGAATGTGCATCCACACACCTCCCTCAGTTTTGCACGGCAGTTAAGCAGTTTATTTCAGTAATGATTAATTACATAGTCTTGTTAAATCATTTTACCTTTTTTTTTCTAGAAATAGAATGCAGGGTTCCAGAAATAGAACGAAACTTATTTGCTTATCCCATGAAAGAGAAATATAGAGTTGGAGATGAGCTGAAATTCTCCTGCCAAAATGGACTTACAAGAGTTGGATCGGATTTGATTCGGTGCTACCCCTTTGGATGGTTCCCTCCTGTCCCAGTATGTCAAGGTGAATGTGTAGCTGACACTTCCTGATGCAGGAATTCGAATTCTGAATATGAACCTTAAATTCATTTTTTCTGAGTGTTTCACTGCTTCTGTAATCTAATAAACCAAAAAGACATAGGCCCATGAAGGACATACAGTAGGTGGTAGATTCCTCCAATTCTCTTATTTAAGAAATCCCTGTCCAGTTGTTTCTGGAAAGGTGTTGTATATCATGCTGGGTAAAGACTCTTGACAATCTAAATGATGTATAGCAATTGAATGTATAAATACTAACAAAAACAATAGTAAATTTAAAATTTACAAAAATAACAACCAAGGATGCCATCAAGTGGTATGTTGAAATGCTGGACTCTCACTTTGCCCACTGTGGTTCAAGTCCCGAACCTGGAGGTTTGCTTTCTCCATTTCCCCTTCTCTCTCTCTCTGTTTTTCATCAAATTAAAAAGTAGTAATAACGAATGAAATTAAATTAATACATAATTCTTTTTAAAAAAAGAGCTACCAAGGACATGTAAGAAAAAAAGAGGAATAGGCGATCTATTTATTATGAAATCATTGTGAGATATGGGATCCCATATTATATGATGGCTTTGGAGGAAAAGATACTCAGAGCCCGGAAGTCACTAATACATCAACGGGAATACAGAGAAGGGAACTGAGTGATCTAGCAGCAGGGAGGAGGGCCTACTCATTGTAATGCCACTTTGTGCTCTGCTAAGGACAAATAAAGAACATTCACTTTTTAATTTTATATGTGTGATTAATTTTCATGGGTACCGATTTTTACATTATTCACACATCCCATTTCTTTTCAGAGAGCACATGTGATCCTCCCAATATTCCCAATGGGTTCTACTCACCTATGAAGAATAAATTCAGAGCTGAGGAAGAAATCACTTACCAGTGCAGTGAGGGGTATCATCCTGCCACCCCGGAAAGTAAGACGCAGTGCACGAGAAACGGCTGGGTGCCTCCTCCAAGATGTCACTGTAAGCTCTATTCGTTTCTTCACCTACTTCTTCATCCTAAAATGACTTTCTCTTAAAGGTAGAAAAATGGGGACACAGGAAAACCAAATATGCTCTTAATGTTTATGTAGAGAATTCAGAAGAATTATTGGCTCTTCAAAATAACCAACTCTAGATAACATAAAACACCACTTTTTGTGAACTAAATATTCTTATTTTTTTGTCACTCAAAATTAAATATGAATGTATATTTCTCTAATTATTGAAGTTTTTTCTAGTGTCTGAATTAAAGCATTGGGTAAAAATTTTGCCATCTAATATAGAGCATTTTAGTTGTTAATTGCATTGTAACAATTTTCCCTAAAGTGTACTTACTGAAAACAATGAACGGCCACTATCTCCCAGTTTCCATGAATCAGGAGCTGCTGTCCCCGGTGTGGGTGAGTAGCAATGAGTCACACTGTTCCCGTGTCACAGTCGGGACTTTGGCTGAGACTGAAGTATCTGAAGACCTAGGTGGGCTGGAGGATCTGCTTCCAACATTCTCTCATGTGGCTTTGTCAGAAGGTTTCAAACCTTTAGCACATGGGCCTCTCTACAGATTGATGGAGTGGTAACTAACTTTCTGAAAAAAACTAATTCCATTCTTATGTGAAAAGTACTAGAGGGCCAAGGATTGGGGTGCAGATTAAGGAACTGGATCCCGCATGGCCAGCTTAATGGTTTCCATTCCAGACCCAGCTGCTTGAGAACCACGCCGCCGGGCGCATGAGCATGCATTCCCCGAGTCCTGAGATGAATGGGGAGGAGAAGGCAGTCAATACAGCATGGCCATCCCCACGGGGGATCATTTCTCACTTTCCTTTTCTCTGTCTCTCTCCATGTCTCTCTCTGGAAAACATGCACACCCTGTCACAATAACCATAAAAAAAAAGGAATAGAAAACATCTTTCATGGACCAAACAATTGATCTCTAATATAAGTGCTCTTTAACATAAAATATTACTTATACTCTCCTTTGTTTTTTATTCCAAGTTAAATCCTGTGATGTTCCACAAATAAAACATGGAAGCCTAAATCGTTATGATGGTTACAGACCCTCCTTCCCAGTACCTCTGGAAACATCTTTTCATTATTCATGTGAAGACGGTTTTTTGACCCCCTTGGGACAACACCAAGGTTCCCTTAAGTGCACACAGGAAGGATGGTTACCCACAGTGCCGTGTCTCAGTAAGTGAACCTCTTTCCAGTTACACGGTAGTAACTCTTCCAGATGGGACAGGAGGTTATACGAGTGGTGACGGTTAACGGTGAGATCTTGTATGACAAAAAAGGGCCGAAGGGCGAGTCATATACAAAAAGAAGCTCTTGATGAAAACTGCATAAACAAAAATATAGAATTTACCAGAGTATCTACATCATTTATACATGTATTAAGTATAAAAACTACAGCTTAGTAACATTGAATATTGATTTGTCATTTTAACAAATAGTACTAGTATTAGTTTTTATTAAAATTGTATGTTTGTTGGGGGTGTTTATATACTCTCACTTAAATATTGTAAAAATAATTTTTAATTTGACTTTCTCTTAAACGTAGAAAAATGGGGACACAGGAAAACCAAACATGCTCTTAATGTTTATGTAGAGAATTCAGAAGAATTATTGGCTCTTCAAAATAACCAACTCTAGATAACATAAAACACCACTTTTTGTGAACTAACTAAATATTTTTTTTTGTCACCCAAAATTAAATATGAATGTATATTTCTCTAATTATTGAAGTTTTCCCAGTGTCTGAATTAAAACATTGGGTAAAAATTTTGCCTTCTGATATAGAGAATATTAGTTATTACGTGCATTGTAACAACTTCCCCTAAAGCATGCTTACTGAAAACAGTGAACGGCCACTATCTCCCAGTTTCCATGAGTCAGGAGCTGCTGTCCCCGGTGTGGGTGAGTAGCAATGAGTCACACTGTTCCCGTGTCACAGTCGGGACTTTGGCTGAGACTGAAGTATCTGAAGACCTAGGTGGGCTGGAGGATCTGCTTCCAACATTCTCTCATGTGGCTTTGTCAGAAGGTTTCAAACCTTTAGCACATGGGCCTCTCTACAGATTGATGGAGTGGTAACTAACTTTCTGAAAAAAACTAATTCCATTCTTATGTGAAAAGTACTAGAGGGCCAACAATTGGAGTGGAGATTTAGCAACTGATGCACAAATGGCCAGTTTAATGGTTTACGGTCCAGACCCAGCTGCTTGACAACCATGCCGGGCCCATGAGCTTGCGTGCCTCAAGTCCTGAGGGGAGGAAAAGGCAATCAATACAGCATGCCATCCCCACGGGGGGTCATTTCTCACTTTCCTTTTCTCTGTCTCTCTCCATGTCTCTCTCTGAAAAACATGCACACCCTGTCACAATAACCTTAAAAAAAAAGAATAGAAAACTTCTTTCATGGAACAAACCATTGAGCTCTAATGTAAGTGTTCTTTAACATGAAATATTACTTATACTCTCCTTTGTTTTTTATTCCAAGTTAAACCCTGTGACCGTCCACAAATAAAACATGGAAGCCTAAATCGTTATGATAGTTACAAACACTCCTTCCCAGTACCTCTGGAAACATCTTTTCCTTATTCATGTGAAGACGGTTTTTTGACCCCCTTGGGACAACGCCAGGGTTCCCTTAAGTGCACACAGGAAGGATGGTTACCCACAGTGCCGTGTCTCAGTAAGTGAACCTCTTTCCAGTTACACGGTCGTAACTTCCAGATGGGACAGGTTACACGAGTGGTGATGGTTGATGGTGAGATCTTGTATGACAAAATAGGGCCGAAGGGCGAGTCATATACAAAAAGAAGCTCTTGATGAAAACTGCATAAACAAAAATATAGAATTTACCAAAGTACTTACATCATTTCTGCATGTATTAAGTATAAAAACTACAGCTTAGTAACATTGAATATTGATTTGTCATTTTAACAAATAGTACTAGTATTAGTTTTTATTAAAATTGTATGTTTGTTGGGGGTGTTTATATACTCTCACTTAAATATTGTAAAAATAATTTTTAATTAATTATTTTGACCAAATAAATTTTTCATTTTCTCTTTCATTTATCATTTTTATGACTCTTAGGATGATGAAATTTGTACTATGTGGAAAAATGAAATTATCCATATGTCCTGGAAACATATGTACAGGATCAGTCTGTAAAAACTGACTGATATCGTGGGACCAGCAGTTAGTGTAATGGCTAAATTATTTTGACCAAATAAATTTTTCATTTTCTCTTTCATTTATCATTTTTATGACTCTTAGGATGATGAAATTTGTACTATGTGGAAAAATGAAATTATCCATATGTCCTGGAAACATATGTACAGGATCAGTCTGTAAAAACTGACTGATATCGTGGGACCAGCAGTTAGTGTAATGGCTATGTCGCTGGACTCCCATGTGGTCGACTGCGGTTCGCGCCCTGGACCCGGTGGCTTAAAACTCACGCTGGGCGCGTGTACGTGTGTGCCCAAGATCCCGAGAGGAGAATGGAGAAGAAGGGATTGCGGTGTGGCCATCCCCCCTGGGGGGTGATTTCTCACTTTCTGTCTCTATGTCTCTCTCTGTCTGTCTGGCGAGTGCACGCGCCCTATAGCAAAAACCTCTCAAAAAAAAAAAGTTGACTGCTATCTGTTACGGTCTTCCAGATCAGCAAACCGCAATTACCTGCACAGAGGACAGCTGGTCCCCTCCCCCTAAGTGTACTCCTATCAGTAAGTGAACTGCTCTCAGGTCCTTGGAGGTTCCTGAGTTTCAGAGACGCATCTATCCTGGCTGTGGCAAAATGTTTACAGCAGGTTCTTGTTTTGCCATTGGGCCTGTTTAGTTTTATTTATCTCAAGTGTGCATAAGTGGGTATGCAAATTTCTTATTAAATCAGTAGTAAAACAAATATGCCTATGAACAGACATTAAACATAAGATTGGTAAAATAATTTTAATACAATACTCATTAGTATATACTAATCACTTAATCATTCGACTCAACCTGATTATAGAATTATAGTCTAACATAGAGCATAAGTAATGTTCTATTTGGAGCAGTACTATAAAAGTGTTATGTTACTTCACAAAACACAAATAACATTTTTGCCTGTTTATTTATTTACTTATTGTCAGAAAGCACATGCACTCGCTAGAAAAAGACAAAGGGGGTGGAGGGGGAGAGCACCTCCCCATGTGGAGCATGGTCATTTTTTGATCCTTTCAAGGCTTGTTCTTAAAATGTATCAAGACTGGTTTGGGAAGCCTTTACTCTAGGACTCTTCATTCAGAATATTAATAAGGCTTTTGTTGGAATCTCTAACTAAATGAGTGTCAAAGGTATTTCACTCTGAATGTCAGACGGTTTCATGACCTCAGGTTTTAACCTTACAGTCTTCTGGCCCTGGTTCCTCCCCTGTCAGTTATTCTCTGCCCAGGCTCATGGAATTTTGCTTTGCTACAATGTGTTCATTGTCAGGCAAAGGTGTTAGATATTTGCTAAGCAGGTGTAAAGACTCCATAGCTGTTTCCTGCTTAGCTCCTTTTCTACAAAGTCTGATGACCCCTATCTATCAGATGATGCTTTTGTTGTTGTTGTTGCTTCTACTCAGTGAGATAGCCCTTTTCTGTGTGAAGTCTCCTCTCTGTGCCTTTGGAAATCTTCTCCAGGCACGAAGTCCAGAGCTCACCTCCTTTGTCCCCTTTTCTCTGTAATTACACTCAGGGGCAGCTTGTTTCCCAATGCCTGATGGAAGTTATTTTCATCAGTTTACTTCAGTCTCATTTTTCTAGCTGGAACTGTTTTCCAAGTTATTCTTACCTGGTGTTTTTCAATTTCAATAAATGTCTTTACAAACTCACCATTGACCGTTCATTTTCTCTATTATTTGTTTTTTATTTCATTTTTGCTCATATTTAATTTTTTTCAAAATTTATACATATATTGGATTTTATTTACTGTCTTCTAATTTAAAGATATTTTTATTTACTTAAAACTGTACTCATTTATTCTTTCCATGAGAGAGAGAGTGGTAGGGAGAGATAGAGACTGAGACAGACAGGGACACTGGCATCCCCAGCAGGGTCTTCACACTGAGAACCCATCTAGCCTCAGCTGGCCTGTGTCATGGAACTTCTCCCACACCTGGGGAGCTCAGGGAGGCCCCAAGATTCAAACCTTAGAACTTCTGCATGTGGGTCCAGCTTCACTCTCTAATTTCTAAAAATAGAAGCTATTATTATTTTTTATTTTTGTTTTCTAACTGTTTCATGATAACTCTCCGACTTAGCAGACTTTAGGAATATCTCATATTGTTTGGTTTCATATCCTTTCATCATAATTTCAATTCAAAATACTGTTGGGCCAGCAGATGGTGAGGAGATTCCAATGCTGGACTCCTGCATGGTCAACCATGGACCCTCTCCTAGGCTGGTGACTTGAAATCTCACTGGGCGCCTGTGCGTACTTGTCCAAGATCCTGGGATGAGAATGGAGTAAAAGGGTCTGTGGCATGGCCTTCCCCCTGGGAGGTGGTATCTCACTTTCCTCTCACTGTCTCTGTCTCTCTCAGTCAAGCACATCCACCCTAAGGCAAACACCTCTTAAAAGAAAAAATTACTATTTTTCCTTTGATTTCCTCTTTATTCATGTGAGAGAAGAGTTAAACGTAGAAGATGGAAACCAGGCCAACCCTGAGAACAAAACTCTGCAGTAAAGGAGACTGAGACAAGAGACAGAGCGAGGGAAATAGGTACCAGGTCAACCGTGTAACAAAACTTCCCAGGGGAAAAAACCCATAATGATTCTTCCCACCAAGTTTATAGCAGCTTCCCAGTCAGGCGTGCTGGACCTATGACAGATACCCCTTCATTCGTTAGCACGCTAAGAAATACAGCCCAGGGAAGAAATCTTAGATGCTAATGATACATATGACCAATGTGCAAGTAGGTTCAGCTATTGAGACCACATGCACAAGCGAGCAGACCTATGGGGACCCTCAAGACCACTCTTAAGCCCTAAAATCCAACCACTTTGATTAATAAGCATGTAAAATTCCTATAAAGGGAGAGCCCCGAAGTCACTCAATGCTGTTCCCCACAGAGCGGTCTGCTCTGCCGGTGGAGTGTGTTCCCACCTTTCTTCAATCCATTTTCTTTCCTTTGCTATTTGACTCCTGATCAGATTCTACTCTGTGGCTTAGTCTAGAACCTGAGAGATTCTCATTGCAGTTATCTGTGAACACAGCTGAATTCTGGGTAGAAATCTAGTAACTGACACCCAGTCTATCCATAACTGTTTCAAGCTAAGTAGCTCGTAATTTGTGAAATCAGCATTTTTGCCTTCTAGGTAGATGAACTGTTGGTCTTTCTCACCTTTGAGCTCCACGAACCCATATGGTTTTAAGCACACAACTATCATGTCATGTTAATATAGGATGTTAAAGTTTGTGGCAGCTAAGTTGACAAAAAGACCATCATCTGATTTAGATATCTCTACTATCTAAATACTTTCTAGGGCACCTATGAGAGCCAAACTAGTCCCAGAATTATTTATTTTTTTTAACGAATTATTTGGAACCAGCAGTTAGCGTAATGGCTATGTTGCTGGATTCCCACGTAGTCAACTGCGGTTCACGTCCTGGACCCGGTGGCTTAGAAATCACGCCGGGCGCGTGTGCGTGCGTGCCCAAGATCCCGAGAGGAGAATGGAGGAGAAGGGATTGCGGTGTGACCATCCCCCCTGGGGAGTGATTTCTCACTTTCTGTCTCTATGTCTCTCTCTGTCTGTCTGGCGAGCGCACACGCCCTATAGCAAAAAGAAAAACTCTCAAAAAAAACCCCAATTATTTTATTTAACTTTATTTATTTATTTATTTATTTATTTTAATTTGACCAGAGAGTGACAGAGTGAGAGAGAGAGAGAAAAGGAAAGGGATAAACTATGCTGCCCGGTCTGGAACTCGAACCGCAGTTGACCTTCTAGGAGTCCAGAACCTTTTCCCACCATGCCAGCTGGCCACCAGATATTTTCAAAAAGACCCAGGATAAAAAGAACATGTTTCCTACAGAAGTCTAGGATGCTGTGGTTTCCAAATCTGTTAGACCAAACAGATTTCTTTTAATTTCTTGAAGGGATTATCGAGGGCTAGTAGATGGCATAATGGATATGTCGCTGGACTCCAATGTAGTCGACTGCAGTTTGAGACTCAGAACTGATGACTTAAACTCATGTCCCGCACATGTGCATGGATGCCCAAGATCCCAGGAGGAGAATGGAAGAGAAGAGATTGCGCTGTGGTCATCCTCCCTGGGGGTGACTTCCTGCTTGCTATTTCTCTGTCTTTCCAGCGAGCGCACACACCCTATAGCCGAAATCTCCCACCCCCAAAAAGACGTGATTATCAGTGTTTCAAATCTTGCCTCTAAATAGTTACCCAAAAAATTCATAAGGAGTATTATAAAAGTATAAATTTTAGAAAGCCATAGTTTTTTTTTGACATATAAATTTTATCGATTATGATCATCTAGGTTTTCACTTACAAATGATTCATTGACATCTTTATATTTTCCCATTATTTGAGTCCTTATAAAAATGATATTGGACATATCCTTATCATTTTCTTTTTCGTATTTAAGAAATATGTTTGAAATCAGAAGTAGAACTTGAGAATGGGTTTCTGTCTGGACCCTATGAGACATACGCTGTAAATGCAGTGACACAGTATAAGTGCAAGCCAGGATACGTAACGGAAGATGGTGAAGAATCAGGAGCCATCACGTGCCTGCAAAGCGGGTGGTCGGCTCAACCCAGATGCATTAGTACGTGACTCCCTGTGCTCGTGCTCATACCTGATGGCACACATGTTCACTTTAACGTCTTTATTCCCTTGAGGAAGCTGAATCATTTGAAAAAATTAAGAAGCTTTGAAAAAATGGAAATATTATTTTTTCTTTTAAGGTTAAATACTAATATGATAAAATATCGGCCTACTTTTCTGTTTGACTTTTTTCTTTTTTTTTCTCTTTAAAGCATCTGTGATTTAGAAACTAGTTAGGATATACCAGTATAGATACACTTACTTTTAGTTAAGACTTTTATGATGGTTCCATTTACTTCTTTTTAGATCGTTCATCTTCTATATTAAAGTCTTTCCTCCTTATAAAAATAATGTTTTTGTGAAGATATCAGTTGATAGTATATATCTCAGAATAATTTAACTGTAAAAATTTATATGGCTGATAAATTACAAGTGAAGTGTATATTTAAGAAATACAGTTTTATTATTATAATCTTTTCTTTTTAAAATTTTTTCTTGGGACCAGCAGTTAGCATAATGGCTATGTCGCTGGACTCCCACGTAGTCGACCATGGTTCGAGTCCTGGACCCGGTGGCTTAAACTCATGCCGGGCGTGTGTGAGTGCGTACCCAAAATCCCAAGAGAAGAATGGAGGAGAAGGGATTGCAGCGTGGCCATCACCCCTGGGGGTGATTTCTT
>NW_006205678.1:16642-25317 GCF_000334495.1 Tupaia belangeri chinensis
TCAAACACATAATATATATAATTAATATAACACACACACACACACACATATATATATATATATATATATATACATATTTAATCTCCATTCCACCTGTCGCCTAGAAAGTAATATGTATCTTTAATACACTCTTTTATTTCCTATATTCCTAGCATTAAGCATGTAAGTATAATTTAATTGCAAAATATTTTTAGAATAAAATTTGTAGAGGGTTTAGCGATGAGGAAAACGCCATATAGAAATGTATTTTTTATTTTTAAGTACTACTTCAGGAGAATGATTTATCATTGGTCTCATAACATTGCTTTCATATAGTACTTTATTTATTAGTGTATACTAATTTGTAAAACATTTTGTTTGGGGGATGGAATTACTCAGATTTACATGAAATTGCATTAAAATTAAATCATCTATTTAATTATTTATTAGAATTTTGCAACAAGCCAGTATTTGAGAATGCCAGAGCCACGAGAAATTTCACATGGTTTAAGGTCAAGGACGAGGTGGAGTACGAATGCCGTAGTGGATATGAAAACAGAGACAGACACACCAAGGGGTCCATAACTGGGAGGAGAAGTTTTGGGTTTTGCTTTGTTTCGTTTTTTTTTTTTTATTAAAAGAAAATTGCCAGAGGGTACAAGTGCTCTCCAGTATGAGGCAGCGACAGAGAGAGAGAAAGAGAGAAAGAGAGAGAGAGAGGGAGAACATGAGACAGTACCACCCCCAGGAGCAATGGTCAGTAGCAAACCCTCCTCCTCCATTCTCCTCTTTCAGGATTTTGGGCAAGCACACATGCACCCACTGTGCTTCTCACACCCACCCAGTCCAGAGCTTAAAACTCACGATCAGTTGTGTGGTATCCAGCTTCTGTGACCACCATTAGTCTCATTAGGAATATATTAATTGTGTGATTCTTTTATTAAAGAATTATTTATTCAATTTTATTTATTCAGCCATTCATTTTAATTTGACCAGAGAGAGAGAGAGAAAGTGAGAAATCAAGCCAACAGGTCTGGGAGTTGAATCATGGTCAGCTATGTGGGGATGTCCAGCATCTTAGCCACCATGCCACCTACTGGTCCCCAATTGTGTGATTTTTAATGCTTTTAACTTAAAATAGCTCAGGGGGGCTTATTTTCATGTCTGGTTACCCAAGTATGTATGCAGTATATTTGTAGTCCAGCTTTGAAAACAATATTACCAGTTTAGTTTTTTATGTCAGAGTGCACGTAAGAAAGAGTCCCACAGTGAGGCCTTGCCATTCTTCATCCCCTTTCTTCCGTCCTTCCTTCCCACTAGGACCCCAGGCCTGCATGTCCACACACCTGTGTATTTTAGGGTGCTGCAGCCATGGCTCTCTCTGTGGTAGGCGAGGTGGGGTCCAGCTCTCTCTGCACAGACTTACCCTAGAATTCTGTACCATGCCTACTATGTTGCAGAGTCCCACGTGCATTTAGGGAGCATCTGAAACCTCACCTGTAATGTGTTTTCAAGGAAGAGAATGTATCTGGTTCTCCTGTGAATGTACATCCACACACCTCCCTCAGTTTTGCACGGCAGATACACAGTTATTTCAGTAATGATTAATTACATAGTCTTGTTAAATCATTTTACCTTTTTTTTCCCCTAGAAATAGAATGCAGGATTCCAGAAATAGAACAAAACTTAATTGCTTATCCCAAGAAAGAGAAATACAGAGTTGGAGATGTGCTGAAATTCTCCTGCCGACACAGACTTACAAGAGTTGGACCAAATTCAGTTCAGTGCTACCCCTTTGGATGGTCCCCTGATGTCCCAGTATGTAAAGGTGAATGTATAGCTTGCACTTCCTGATAAGGAATTCAAATTTTGAATATCAACCCTTAAGTTTTTTTTTTTTTTTCCTGTGTGTCTCACTGCTTCTCTAATCTAATAAACGAAGAAAGACATAGACCATGAAGGACATCCAGTAGGTGGTAGACCCCTCAGATTCTCTTATTTAAGAAGTCCCTGTCCAATTGTCCTCAAAATGTGTATTGGTGATATGCACGGATACCTGTGTGGCGGAGGAGGCTGGAAGGCCTTCTGCTACTTTTTGTTTTGCCCACAATGCCAGCATCAACATTACATGGGCCAACTCACATTCCCCTGAGTGTGTCTCAACAATATCCAAATAGTTTATTGTCAATTCAGTTGCTAATCAAAGTTAAAAGACATTGATTGAATGCCACTCTTTCTAATAGTTAAAATTAAATGTTGCTATAGACTATGAAAATTAATATAATAAACACAACCACATTTTCTAATAATTTTGCATGCATCTTTAAAATACCTGGATTGCTGAACACATTGGAAGCGCTAAACATACCTCTGATGCTAGTTCACTGTACAGAATACACCCGGACGTACAAACGTGTGAACATCATTCTTCTTTGATTACTTAAGAATACTCTAACAAATTATATGATCAATAATAAATAAAAGAAGAAACTATCTCCATTTTGCTGGATCTTTAAATTGCTAAATTGACCACGTAGCTATTATTTACCCGGTATTTCTTCTGTAGCGGAAGTACGCGTCTGTGGTCCTCCTCCTCAGCTTCTCAATGGGGACGCCAAGAAAACAAGGAAAGCAGAATACACGCACGGGGACCAAGTGGAATACCATTGCAATACTGGATTTCTGATGAAGGGGCCAAAGAAGATTCAATGTGTTGATGGAACGTGGACAAGCTTGCCTATGTGTATTGGTAATAGACAAAAATATTAATATTCACACTTAACAGTATTTTTGTTTTTATCAAAAGATAGCAATTATATTTTAATGATAAACTTTTTGCATGTGAAATTTCATAGAGGAGAGGAGTACCTGCGGAGACATACCGGAACTCGACCACGGCTTCCTCCAGACTTCTGACCCTCCCTATCACCATGG
Source organism: Tupaia belangeri chinensis (assembly GCF_000334495.1). Classification (NCBI taxonomy): domain Eukaryota; kingdom Metazoa; phylum Chordata; class Mammalia; order Scandentia; family Tupaiidae; genus Tupaia; species Tupaia belangeri. The sequence goes on from NW_006205678.1 coordinate 19,556, forward strand.
AGACTCCGTGGCGTTCAGCTGCAGAGAAACGTTCACGATGATCGGACACGGAACAGTGATGTGTGTTAAAGGAACGTGGACCCAACTTCCTAGCTGTGTTGGTGCGAACACACTTTTCAAATTGACATTAACAGAGTTTAGTATTTTTATTGTCAAAATATTCGTGGGACCAGCAGTTGGCATAATGACTATATCGCTGGACTCCCATGTAGCAGACCACAGTTTGAGTCCCAGATCCGGTGGCGTAAACTCATGTCAGGCATGTGTACATGCATGCTCTGAGAGGAGAATGGAGGAAAAGGGATTCGGTGTGGCCATCTCCCCTGGGGGGACATTTCTTGCTTTCTCTCTCTCTTTCTGGCAAGCGCACGTGCCCTATAGCAAAAACTTCTCAAAAATTAAAAAAAAGAATTTGCTGTAGAATGCATGTGCTCAACAGAGAGAGAGAAAGAAAGTGAGAAAGCACCCTCTAGAGGGGATGACCATGCCATAATCCCTTCTCCATTCTCCTCTTGGGATTTTGGGCAAATAAACAAGCCTGGGGTATATTTCAAGGTGCCAGGACCAGTACTCAAATCACGCAGTCAGTCTTGTGGGATCCAGCTACCCCAATCACTACTCCACCTGACTGGCCCCTTGAATCCAAACTTTTTCAGTTTATAATTCAATATGTGCTTACAGAGAAAACATAAAAGTAGTAGTAAAATTATATAAATCTTTCTGTCCCTGATACTGTTATTTTTTAAAGTATGAAGCTACATTTTATTTTAAACTGATACATTATTAAAATCTGAGTTCATGACCCAGCTGTCATGGGGTAGTGGTAATAAAATCTCTGCAGCCCATGAAGTCATGTGTTTGGTACCTGGCTGATTGTATGTGCTAGATGTGCATGTATGTGTTCATGATCCTGGATAGCTGAGAAAAACTCATGCCTGGCCCTCTCTAGACCTGCAATCTACAACTCTGTTGAGAGTGCTCTTAATTTTTCTCTGTCTCTCTGTCTTCCTTTCATGAAGAATGAAACTTAAAAATGATGGGTGTTGAGACCAGCTGATGGCTAAATGGTTACATCACTGGACTCCCATGTACTCAACTGAGGTTTAAGTCTCAGACTTGGCAGTTTAAAACTCACACTAGGTATATGTGCGTTCATGCCCAAAATCCTGATTGGAGAATGGAGGAGAAGGGATTATGGTGTGGCCATCCTCCCCTGGGCAGGAGGGTGATTTCTTGCTTTCTATTTCTCTGTTTCTCTCCAGTGAGCACACACACCCTATAGCAAACAAACCATCAAAAATACTCTTGAAAAAAATATACAGAGGGCTCATTAATGGTGGCACACACTGCTATGGTGATGCAACTCAGAAGCTCAGTCCACATGGGAGACCCAGGTTCAACTCCTGGCCCAACCAGAACAGGCTGAGTAGAGTGGCTGGGCATTTCTGTAGCATGGCTATATTTTTAGCTAGCTGGGAGGCTGAGTCAGGAAAGATCATGGCATGGTGAGACCTTATCAAAAATAAGTCTTTCTCTCTGTCATAAAGAAATAAACTTTCAAACATATATATTTTAATTACCAACTTACATTCCCACAGATAATGTTTTTATTATAATATTTCAAAATTATGGATTAAAAATCATCTAGAGGTGTTTGAGATCAGGAACAGAAATAAATGTGGACACTTGCACAGATTTCAAATATGGAATATAGATCATCCCAAAAAATGAGTCTACAGGGTCTACCAGTTCCCAAAACACAAAATGTCTTTATAGCAGATATTTATTGTTATATTTCAAAGACTAAACGTAGGACATACAATCATACTTAATAGGCTATTTTATGCAATGTGATCAGAAATAGCTTGATTGGTAGAATTTATAGGTATAAATCATTACTTCATTATATGCTTGACTCTATAGCTTTTTTTTTTAAAAAAAAAGGTAATTTTATTGAAGTTTATTTATTTAATTTTTTACTTAAGTTTGACCACCATGGAGAGAAAGAGAAAGAGAGAGAGAATGCAGGCCACCAAGTCGTGCTCAAGGCACAGTTCGCCATGTGGGATGCAGAGCCCTTAACCACTACGCCACCTGCTGGTCCCTGACTCAATAGCTTTTTAATGTAGCTGGTATCATGGACATGCTTGCACACACCTACAGTGTACGGGTCAGCCGCCATCTTCCAAATGGATTCAGCATTACTGCGTAGTGGACTCTCTAACCACCTGGCTGGCTATAGCTATTGTTATGTACTAGTAAGTTTGATTCTCATAATTTGTCTTTTCATGAGAATATTTTCATTTTATAGCAACAGATCAAGTTGCGAAGTGTAAGATACCGAGGTTAATTGTAAATAAGGCAACCTCATCCAGTAAGTTTGAATTCAGTCATAACCAGAACATAAGCTACAAATGCAGAGGAAAGGCAGAATCCAAACACTCCGTCTGCATAAATGGAAGATGGGACCCCGAAGTGACCTGCAGGGGTAAGCGCTTGTTTACAATGTTTTCAAACCTCATTGTTTCCTCCTAGCTCTTTAAACCAGAACTAGTAACTTTGTGCCTTTTAGAAAATGTAATATCACCTAATATTACAAATAATTTTTAAGCTGAAAGGTAATTTAGAAACTACCAATACACATTTTCTAAATACGGATTGTATCAGGTGCATTAATTATCTGTATAATATAGGAAACACACACATGCATAAACTTTTTGACTTTAACATCTGGAAACTCTGTGCTTATTACTATTAGAGTGCAGTTTCCAATTTCCTTTATTTGCCAAGACCTATGCCTATAACTGTTAAGTATTTATGTATCCTTGTCTTTCTAGCTATATGTCTTATCTAACCATCTACCCCCCCACACACATACATACACACACACACATATATACACCTACCTGTCTTGAAAACTCCAAGTGATACTGATGCCTCCAACTCCTATTGAGTAGTGCACGGTTCGTCTTGTCCATGTTCTCTCTCCAATTGTGGTGTACCTTGTGTCATTATACTCAATATTTTTACCAATTTCTGCAAGTCTAGAATGTATAGACCATCATGACATACTGATACAAAAGAGCTACTATGTACATTTCAACATGGTTATAGCCTTTTTAAGAAGAAAGTAGTGTCTACATTCAGGGAACTACACATATTCTGCATGTGTATATGTTGCTGTCATATAGATGGAATTCCAGTGTTTGTCCTTCCACAACTGACTTACTTCACTGAACAGCATATCCCCAAGGTTTAGATATGTTGTAGCACATACCAGAATATCTTTCTTTATTTTGGTTTATTACTATTCCATTCTATGTATACAACACAATTTCTTTATTCATCTATCAGTGAACATTTAGGTTATGTCTACCTCATGGCTATTGTGAATAATACTGCAATAATTCTGAGAGTGAAATATGTTCAAAATTTTGCTTTCAATTATTTTGGATAAATGCCTAGAAGTGGGACTGCTGGACCATGCAGTAGTTTTATTTTTAATATGTTGGAAAAACCCATGGATATGGTAGGTTTCTTAACATTTATCACAAATGTAAATTCTCCACGGTTACGAACGGTGTGCAGGAGTCTCAGTTTCTCTATGACCTCACCAACACTTGTTATTTTCTGTTTGTTTTACAATTTTTAATTGCCAGGGAGTGCATGCACTCACTGGAGAGAGATGGAGAGAGATAGGAAGTACCCTCCACTGAGGTGTGGTCACAGGGCAATTCCTTGTCCACCCTATTGAGATTCTGAGCAGGGACATACATGTGCCCTGCATTTTCTCAAGCCCCCTGAGGATGGGACTTGAACTGCAGTGAGTCATGTGTGATCCAGCTTCCTTAACCCCTAGGTTGTGGGGCTGGGCCTATTTTGTTTTTTTGTTTTTAACTTCTTGTGATCTCAAAATGGATGAAGTGATCTCACTGAGTTATGACTTACATTTTCTTTCAGGACTAATAATATTCAGCAGCGTTTCATTAATGCATTGAACATTCATATATCTTCAGTAGAGCAATGTCTATTTAAGTCCTTTCAAAAAGTTTTTTTTTTTTTTCCTAGAGGTTTTTGCCATAGGGTACATGTTCTTGCTGGAGAGAGAGTGAGAGAAAGAGACAGTGAGAGGGAAGTGAGAAATGACCCTCCGAGGGGGATGGCCATGCCTCAGTACCCTCTCCTCCATTCTCCTCCCAGCATCTTGGGCACACATGCACATGTGCCTAGCCTGATTTTCAAGTCACCAGCTTGGGACTCTAACCACAGCTGGCCATGTGGGAATTCAGTGATGTAACCAGTATGTCATTTGCTGGCCTTCTTCTACAATTTATAATCGAGTTGTTTTGTTTTCTGTTAGTGAGTTGTAGAATTCTCACTGTCTCTTTTTCTTTCTTTCTTTTTTCTTTTTTCTTTTTTTTAGAGCGAGATTTTCCCTATAGGGCATGTACACTCACCAGAGAGACAGACAGTAAAAATCATCCCCCCATGGGGATGGCCATGCTGCAGTTCCCTTTTCCTCCATTCTCCTCTTGGGATTTTAGGCAGGCAGACATGTTTACACAGTGTGAGTTCAAGCTGCCGTATCCAGAACTCAAACTGTGGTTGGCCATGTTGGAGTTCCTAGAAGTTTCTTTTTTTGTTGTTTTTATGTTATTTACTTAATTTTACTTATTCATTAATTTATTTTTAGTTGGAACAGACACACAAAGAGATTAAGAGGGAAAGTGAGAAAGCAAGCCACCAAGTCCAGGACTTGAACTGTGGTCGGCCCTGTGGGAGTGTCTAACACATTAATCACCACTCCACCTGCTGGTCTCCCATAGTAGTTTCTTAGATGTTGTGCTTAACTCTTTCTTAAATATTTGATTTGCAAATATTTTCTCCCATTCCATAGGTTTTCATTTCACTAATTTTTTTTTTTTTGGCAAGATTTTAGTCAATTGTAGCTTTTAGCCCTTTGTCAATTCTGACTTTTGTTGCACTTTTGGTGTCATATCTACAAATTCACTGCTGTTACCAACGTCATGAAATTCATCCCCTATGTTTTCCGCTAGAAGTTTTATAGTTTTTAGATCTTGTGGTAGTCTTTAATATTTGGCTGATTTTTGAGAATGGTTTAAGATAGACAGCCAATTACATTCTGTTACAGCTGGATATCTAGTTTCCCAACACCATTCGTGGAAGAGGCTATAATTTCCCCTTGTATATGTTCAGATCCTTGTCAGAGATCAGTTGGCCATATACACATAAGATTATTTGTGGCCTCTACACTGTTCCCTTGGTCTTTTCACCTGACTTTTTGTTTTGTTGTTGAAGCAAAGAAACACAACTGATTGTAATGTTGATTTATTTTGCAAATTTATAGAATTTCTTAGTTTTAATAGTTTTTTAAAATTAATCTTTAGGGATTTCTACATGTACAAATACGGTGTCTGAGAAGAGAGATCATTTTTCATCTGGTTTTCTGATTTGGATGCATTTCATTTTCATATTTAATTATTTCAAGCTAGGAATTCTAGTGCTTTTTTGAATAGAAGTGGTAAAACTAGGTATCCTTGCATGATTTCTGATCTCAGAGCCAAAGTTGTCTATTTTTTTGCTTTTGAATATGATAAAAGTTGTGGGATTTTTATAGATGAACTTTATTATGTTGCATTAATGTATGCCTATTTCTAATTTCTTGAGTGTTTTCATTATGAAAATGTGTTGAAATTTGTCAAACGCTTTTGCTGCATCTATTGAGATAACCATATGGATTT
>NW_006205678.1:25339-45593 GCF_000334495.1 Tupaia belangeri chinensis
TGCTGAAGTGGAATACTTTGTGTATGTTGAATCATCATATATTCCAGAGATAAATCTCACCAAGTCATGGCATCTCTTCCTTGTCATAAGATGTTGAATTTAGTTTGCTCATATTTTGTTGAGCATTTTTACATCTGTATTTATCAAGCATATGAACCTGTAGTTTTCTTTACCTTTGTGTCCTTTTCAGGTTTTGGGTCGGGGTGAGAATGGACCCAAAAAAAGAGATGGGTGAGCCAGAAGGCAGCATAGTGTTTAAGGCATTGGCCTCCCACATGGCAAACTGTGATTTGAATCCTGGACCCAGTGACTTGGAACTCATGCCAGGCACATGTGTGTTCATGCCCAAAATCCTGAGAGCAGAATTTAGTATTGTGGTGTGGCTATCTCCTTTGGGTGGGTTATTTCTCACTTTCTGTATCTTTCACTCTTTCTCTGCCTCTCCAACATGCAAAAATCTCTCTAAAACAATAAAAATAAAAGAGAGAGAGAGAGGTTAGCCCACACATCTTCCTGTGCTTGTGAACTATTTTGCTGATTCACTGGTGTGAGGATTTCTTTTGATAGCTTTATAGAAAAGATCAATGAAGATAACCTCAAAGAATTTGTTATGTGGAATCTTCACCAACCCAGTAAGAACTCAGGACTCTAAGGGTCCCATAGCAAGATCCAGCTCACTCCTCTGCAACACTGGAGGCTTTGAGCAAACTTCAGCTGGTTAACACCTGATGGATAGGCTTGCCAAAGGTTGCAGCCTTGGGAACTGGACATTTGTGGTCTCCATGACGAACACGAATCCTAGCTTTGTTGAGTCGTGTATTCTAGTCTGCACATTTTATTCGGCCGCGAGGGGTGCTGTGGAGTGCAGAGTTGGTACTACCAACAGTGGATCCTCAGAAGACAGCACATCACATCAGACCACTTTTCCCTCCACAGCTCCTGAATGCACTTATATACACCCATCTTGGCTTAGATGGTTACTACCAGAAAGAAAGCAAAGAACCTTTCTCCCATAATTCCTTTAAGCTTCTCCGATTGTCAATTTTACTGATCTTTTCAAAAAACAACTCAGTTTTCGGGCGTGGTGGCGCCTGCCCTATGGCAAAAAACAACTCAGTTTTGTTGATTTTTTTTCTGTTGCTTTCCAGTCTCTATATTGTTCATTTTCACTTTTTATCTTTGTTATATTCTTTTTTCCTTTCTTTCCTTTCTTGTTTTGACCTGTCTACTTTTGGTATCAAAGTGACAGTGCCTTTAAAAAATACAACAAACAAACAAACATTAAAAGTAGGGATCAGCAGTTGGCGTGATGGCTATGTCACTGAACTCCCATGTAGTCCACCATGGTTCAAGTCCCAGACCCAGTGGCTTAAACTCACACTGGGCGCGTGTGCATGCATGCCCAAGATTCCATGAGGCGAATGGAGGAGAAGGGATTTTCGGCATGGTCATTCCCCCAGAAGATGATTTCACACTTTCTGTCTCCCTGTCTCTCTGTCTTTCTGGAAAGCACACACACCTTACAGCAAAATCCTCTAAAAAAAAAAAAAAAAAAAGAAAAGAAAAGAAAAGAAAGAAAAAGAATTAGAGAAGGTTTCTTTGGAAATTTAGAAATAGTTTGAGAAAAATGGATATTAATTCTTCTCTACCAGTTTTGTGGAATATGGTAATGAAGCCATCAGACCTGGACTTTGTTTTATTGGAAGAATATTATTACTGATTCATTTTTATTGTTTGCTATTGATCTATTCAGGCTTTATATTTCTTACTGGTTTAATTCTGATATAGTCTATGTGTCCAGGAAATTGTTCATCTCTTCTAGGTTTTCCAGTTTGTGTTATTTCTGTTTTGTAGAAGCTCAGATACAAGTTAGCACTGTGGTCTTTTGTATCAAACTGATTATGTAACTAAAACCAGGCTGAGTGACCTATTGAACTTGTTGCTTCCTATTAATATATCCCTAAACAGTGTAGGAAAACCACTAATGGTAGCTTTGGGAGAGTTTCAAACGTGAACTGGCACAATAAAAATCACTTGTGAATATATCTAATGTTGTGTTATCTAAACGTCTTATTCAAATTGAGTATTTACTAAAGGTAGTTCTTGGTCAGGCTAATCAGCTTCCATCGACATACCTTGTGAAGGTTTCAATTCAGTCTCATTAAAATGGATCATGGATTTCTCCAAAAATAATCCCAATAATCAGTTTTAATTTATTCTTGCTATTAAGAGTATTTGATTTGGTTAAAACGTTTGACCAGCAGGTGCTGGTGTGGTCGAAGAGGTGGGTCCCACATAACTGGCACCACAGTTTGAGTCCAGGACCTGGCTGGCTAGGAGGCACAATGGGTGTGTGGGTTTTGTGTCCAAAATCTTGAGAGGAGAATGGCAGAATGGGGATTATAATTCTTGGAGGGTGATTTTTTCACTTTCTTTTCTGTCTCTCTGGCAAGTGCATGCCCCCATGACAAAAATTTAAAATAAATTGAGTAATTTAATTAACTATGTTTTTAAAAACATCATAAAGGTAGGAAATAATTAAGATAGGTTTCGATAAATTAGGCAAGATTGTTTAAAGAGAGAGTCAATTTAAAGAACTGTAAAGGAGGATCGGTAGATGGCATAGCAGTTATGTCACTGGATTCCCTCATAGTTGAGAGTGGTTCAAGACCCGGTAGTTTCCCAACACCATTCGTGGAAGAGGCTATAATTTCCCCTTGTATATGTTCAGATCCTTGTCAGAGATCAGTTGGCCATATACACATAAGATTATTTGTGGCCTCTACACTGTTCCCTTGGTCTTTTCACCTGACTTTTTGTTTTGTTGTTGAAGCAAAGAAACACAACTGATTGTAATGTTGATTTATTTTGCAAATTTATAGAATTTCTTAGTTTTAATAGTTTTTTAAAATTAATCTTTAGGGATTTCTACATGTACAAATACGGTGTCTGAGAAGAGAGATCATTTTTCATCTGGTTTTCTGATTTGGATGCATTTCATTTTCATATTTAATTGCTTCAAGCTAGGAATTCTAGTGCTTTTTTGAATAGAAGTGGTAAAACTAGGTATCCTTGCATGATTTCTGATCTCAGAGCCAAAGTTGTCTATTTTTTTGCTTTTGAATATGATAAAAGTTGTGGGATTTTTATAGATGAACTTTATTATGTTGCATTAATGTATGCCTATTTCTAATTTCTTGAGTGTTTTCATTATGAAAATGTGTTGAAATTTGTCAAACGCTTTTGCTGCATCTATTGAGATAACCATATGGTTTTATCCTCCTGCTGAAATGAAGTGGAATACTTTGTGTATGTTGAATCATCATATATTCCAGAGATAAATCTCACCAAGTCATGGCATCTCTTCCTTGTCATAAGATGTTGAATTTAGTTTGCTCATATTTTGTTGAGCATTTTTACATCTGTATTTATCAAGCATATGAACCTGTAGTTTTCTTTACCTTTGTGTCCTTTTCAGGTTTTGGGTCGGGGTGAGAATGGACCCAAAAAAAGAGATGGGTGAGCCAGAAGGCAGCATAGTGTTTAAGGCATTGGCCTCCCACATGGCAAACTGTGATTTGAATCCTGGACCCAGTGACTTGGAACTCATGCCAGGCACATGTGTGTTCATGCCCAAAATCCTGAGAGCAGAATTTAGTATTGTGGTGTGGCTATCTCCTTTGGGTGGGTTATTTCTCACTTTCTGTATCTTTCACTCTTTCTCTGCCTCTCCAACATGCAAAAATCTCTCTAAAACAATAAAAATAAAAGAGAGAGAGAGAGGTTAGCCCACACATCTTCCTGTGCTTGTGAACTATTTTGCTGATTCACTGGTGTGAGGATTTCTTTTGATAGCTTTATAGAAAAGATCAATGAAGATAACCTCAAAGAATTTGTTATGTGGAATCTTCACCAACCCAGTAAGAACTCAGGACTCTAAGGGTCCCATAGCAAGATCCAGCTCACTCCTCTGCAACACTGGAGGCTTTGAGCAAACTTCAGCTGGTTAACACCTGATGGATAGGCTTGCCAAAGGTTGCAGCCTTGGGAACTGGACATTTGTGGTCTCCATGACGAACACGAATTCTAACTTTGTTGAGTCTTGTATTCTAGTCTGCACATTTTATTCGGCCGCGAGGGGTGCTGTGGAGTGCAGAGTTGGTACTACCAACAGTGGATCCTCAGAAGACAGCACATCACATCAGACCACTTTTCCCTCCACAGCTCCTGAATGCACTTATATACACCCATCTTGGCTTAGATGGTTACTACCAGAAAGAAAGCAAAGAACCTTTCTCCCATAATTCCTTTAAGCTTCTCCGATTGTCAATTTTACTGATCTTTTCAAAAAACAACTGTTTTCGGGTGTGGTGGCGCCCGCCCTATGGCAAAAAACAACTCAGTTTTCGGGCGTGGTGGCGCCTGCCCTATGGCAAAAAACAACTCAGTTTTGTTGATTTTTTTTCTGTTGCTTTCCAGTCTCTATATTGTTCATTTTCACTTTTTATCTTTGTTATATTCTTTTTTCCTTTCTTTCCTTTCTTGTTTTGACCTGTCTACTTTTGGTATCAAAGTGACAGTGCCTTTAAAAAATACAACAAACAAACAAACATTAAAAGTAGGGATCAGCAGTTGGCGTGATGGCTATGTCACTGAACTCCCATGTAGTCCACCATGGTTCAAGTCCCAGACCCAGTGGCTTAAACTCACACTGGGCGCGTGTGCATGCATGCCCAAGATTCCATGAGGCGAATGGAGGAGAAGGGATTTTCGGCATGGTCATTCCCCCAGAAGATGATTTCACACTTTCTGTCTCCCTGTCTCTCTGTCTTTCTGGAAAGCACACACACCTTACAGCAAAATCCTCTAAAAAAAAAAAAAAAAAAAAAAGAAAAGAAAAGAAAAGAAAGAAAAAGAATTAGAGAAGGTTTCTTTGGAAATTTAGAAATAGTTTGAGAAAAACGGATGTTAATTCTTCTCTACCAGTTTTGTGGAATATGGTAATGAAGCCATCAGACCTGGACTTTGTTTTATTGGAAGAATATTATTACTGATTCATTTTTATTGTTTGCTATTGATCTATTCAGGCTTTATATTTCTTACTGGTTTAATTCTGATATAGTCTATGTGTCCAGGAAATTGTTCATCTCTTCTAGGTTTTCCAGTTTGTGTTATTTCTGTTTTGTAGAAGCTCAGATACAAGTTAGCACTGTGGTCTTTTGTATCAAACTGATTATGTAACTAAAACCAGGCTGAGTGACCTATTGAACTTGTTGCTTCCTATTAATATATCCCTAAACAGTGTAGGAAAACCACTAATGGTAGCTTTGGGAGAGTTTCAAACGTGAACTGGCACAATAAAAATCACTTGTGAATATATCTAATGTTGTGTTATCTAAACGTCTTATTCAAATTGAGTATTTACTAAAGGTAGTTCTTGGTCAGGCTAATCAGCTTCCATCGACATACCTTGTGAAGGTTTCAATTCAGTCTCATTAAAATGGATCATGGATTTCTCCAAAAATAATCCCAATAATCAGTTTTAATTTATTCTTGCTATTAAGAGTATTTGATTTGGTTAAAACGTTTGACCAGCAGGTGCTGGTGTGGTCGAAGAGGTGGGTCCCACATAACTGGCACCACAGTTTGAGTCCAGGACCTGGCTGGCTAGGAGGCACAATGGGTGTGTGGGTTTTGTGTCCAAAATCTTGAGAGGAGAATGGCAGAATGGGGATTATAATTCTTGGAGGGTGATTTTTTCACTTTCTTTTCTCTGTCTCTCTGGCAAGTACTGGAGGGTGATTTTTTCACTTTCTTTTCTGTCTCTCTGGCAAGTGCATGCCCCCATGACAAAAATTTAAAATAAATTGAGTAATTTAATTAACTATGTTTTTAAAAACATCATAAAGGTAGGAAATAATTAAGATAGGTTTCGATAAATTAGGCAAGATTGTTTAAAGAGAGAGTCAATTTAAAGAACTGTAAAGGAGGATCGGTAGATGGCATAGCAGTTATGTCACTGGATTCCCACATAGTTGAGAGTGGTTCAAGACCGGACCAGGTGACTTGAAACTCACATCTGGCACATGTGTGCGTGTGCCCAAGATCCTGGCAGGAGAAGGGACTATGGCATAGCCATCCTTCCAGGGGGTGATTTCTCACTTTCCCTTACAATTTTTCTATCTCTGTCTCTCTTTGGTGAGCGTACATGCCCTAAGGCAAAAAATTCTAAAAAAGGAAAACAAAACTATAAGGGAAATGATGAAAATATAAACAAAAGATGATAATGTAATATGGTAAACAAGCAAACAAGTATAACAAAGGTAAACATAGAGCATAATTATTATACAATCATTCATTTATAGTAAACAGTTACTTGAGTTTTCTATTCATTGAAAATTAAACAGTTAATATTGTTAAATTATAATTTTTTAATCAAGAAATCTAATCCCAATTTTTTTAGAAGTACCAGTACAATTATGCCCACCTCCACCTCAGATTCCTAATGCTCAAGATATGAAAACTACAGTGAATTATCAGGATGGAGAGAAGGTGTCTGTTCTTTGCCAAGAAGGTTACCTAATTCAGGAAGCAGAAGAAGTGGTGTGCAAAGATGGGAAGTGGCAGTCGTTACCACGCTGTGCTGGTCAGTGTGCACAGTCGTCGTATAGCAAACGTTCTTTCTAATGGGATTGATACATCACCATGCTCTGTGTATATGAAAACACGAAGATCTTGTTCATGTCTATTATCTTTGTCTTGAAATCATAAGCTGCAATCTAGCCATATAAATCAATCACTCACCATTATTTTGCTTCTGTGAACAAAATACAGATAACAATTTGGGACTGCAATGTAAATACCATGTAAAATGTCTGTGTATTTTACTTCTCATGATTGAGAGAACATAAGTGAGGGAACATGGCACTAGAGGATGGTAGCTTAGTTGCTGAAGAGACATATACTTTTGCAGGTCTCTATTTTATTATTAAATATCTGTATTTCTCAGTCTTGTTTTTCTTTCTCTCCCGTTCTGGTGGGTGACATTTTTAAAGAATTTTAGCTTGATTTTTGTTTATTGTTTTCAAGTATGTCTCTACAGCTTCCTCTCCCCTTTTTAAGTTGTTGCTCTTGCTATCATAGCATATACGTATGCAACTTACTCTCTGCTGACATTGACATTCAGCCCTTCATTTAAATATGGAAACCTTATACCTTATTTTTATATAGGTTTCTTCATCCTACCCACATTTTTTTTTTTGTGAAAGGTTTTTTTTGTTTTTGTTTTTGTTTTTGTTTTGCTATAGGGTGTGTGCACTTGCCAGAAAGACAGAGAGAGTCAGAGACAGAAAGCAAGAAATCACCTAATCACCTCCTAGGAGAAATAGCGATGCCTTGATCCCTTCTCCTCCAGTCTCCTCTCAGGATCTTGGGCATGCATGCACCTGTGCCTGGCGTGAGTTTAAGCCACTGGGTCCAGGAATCAAACCGCAGTCAACTACATGGGAGTCCAGCAACATAGCCATTACGCCAACTGCTGGTCTCTATCCTCCCCACATTTTAAATATAAATGCCTTCATTATGTTCAGTACATATATTGAGCATCATATCAAATTACGTAATTTTTATTCAAACAGCAAACATAACTGAACAAATTAAGAAAAAGACAAGTGATGGGACCAGCATGTGAATCCTTGGTCCCCAGGAGGTACAGTATAGTTTCTGTCGAGCTGCTATCAAGATAGTTTTTCTTTTTTATGTTTTTCATTTATGTTTAAGTAGTTTTATTATGATGTGTACTGGCATCATTTCATTGGGCTTATCCTCTTTGGAGTTCACTCAGCTTCTTGAATATTTAGATGTGTTCCTTATAACCAGTGTGGTAAAACAGCCATTGTCTTTTCATTTATTTCAGCCCCATACTTTTTCTCTCTTTCTGGGTCTCCAATATTTCCTTTTATAGATTTTTAAAATTCAGTTCAATATTTTCGTTTTCAGTCTATTTTCACACTAAGTTATTTGTGTCGTCTATCTCTTTTTTTAAAGAATTATTTTATTTAACTTTATTTATTATTATTATTATTATCATTATTGCTTTCCAGTTTGATCAGAGAGATACAGAGAGAGATAAAGGAAGTGAGAAAGCAAGGTCTGAGACTTGAACCGTGGTCCGCCGTGTGAGAGTCCAGCCCCCTTAACCACCATGCCACTTGCCGGCCCCTGCGTTGTCTATCTTAAAGTTCATGAATTTGCTGTCCCTTCCAATCTATTATAAACCCAACATTGAGTTTTTTTCTGCTTTTAAAATTTGTTAGACTTTTCAGCTCCATACTTTCTATGGCGTTTTTAAAAATCACTGTTCAACATTGTGTCATCTCAGTGTTTTGATGATTGTCTTCTCAGATTTTCCTAATTCTTTTTTTTATAATTATTTATTAAATTTTATTTATTCATTCATTTATTTTAATTTGACCAGAGAGAGATACAGAGAGAGAGAGAGGGAAAGTGAGAAAGCAAGCTACCAGGTCCTGTACTTGAACTGCAGTTGGCTATGTGGGAGTGTCCAGCACCTTAACCACCTGCTGGTCCCCAAGATTTTCCTAATTCTTAATATCATGAGTGATCTTGATTTGCTCTGGACTTTGGGGTATTATAGTTTGAGATCCTGGATTTTTTATTTATTTATTTTTATTTAGCAGCTTTCGATTATGCCATGCCGAGTATCAGCCCAAATTCTACATGGACCTCCACTGACATCACAGGAGAGGGACAGTGTCTTCTTGGTCTAGGATTTTTAGTTAGACTCGGCAGAAGGAATACTTAGAAACATTTTATCCTCATCTTGTCCATTTCAGGAAGCTAACAATTCTCTTTTACTTTATAGAAATTTGTATTATTTTAATTTTATTCAAGGAGTGATATTTCTTTTGTAATAAGAATAAGAAATCTTAAAAATGATTAAAGACACAATAAACATCGCAGCATGTTACATATGAGAGTAAGGCATTTTCTGTTTGTCTTAACTATCTATCTCTTCAGCATTTATTCATTAAATGTTAATTTATTCACTGCTAAATACTGGAATACTACAAAATGGATACATTTGTTAATGCTTTACCTGTGTCTTTAGGGAGGTGGAAGGAAGAGCTTAAAATGGAACTCTCAGTGTATGTCGTTAAAATGTTCAAGAAATTATTTTTGTCACTGGAAATTGCACAAGTTTTGATATGATATGTACTATTGTACTTTAATTTTCCTTCTTATAACTGGTGCTTCTATTTTGTCTCTCAATAAATCAACTGATATCTCGTAGACTCAAGAAAATGTGGGCCTCCTCCACCTATCGACAATGGCGACATTACTTCATTTCTGATGAAAGAATACCCTCTTGGGTCATCAGTTGAGTATCAGTGCCAGTCCTTGTATGTACTTGAGGGTCCCAAAATAATAACCTGTGAAAAGGGAAAGTGGTCAGAACCACCAAAATGCTTAGGTAAGTACTTTAATACTTCACAGAACTTGGGAAAATCAGTGTAATGACTATGATGTTTACTAATTTACAACAGAATTTTCACAGATTAACACACAACCGTTCTGCTAAATACTTGACTTCCAAATATTAGAATGTTAGAAAATAAAGTTTTAAACATTATTTTTATATTTATGATTTACTTAAAAATATTTACCTTACAAATAATATTCTATATTATTATGGTATATGATATGGTGATTTGATTTATTTATAGTGAAATGATTAACACAATTAAATTAATGAACAATTCATCACCACCTATAGTTACCATTTTCTAAACGTGTCTGTGTCTATGAGTGGATTTATGTGTGTAAGTGTGGTGAGGACACTTCAAATCTGCTCTTTGACCAAATTTAAATTGAACAGTACAGTATATTGACCATAGTCCCTATATCGTACAATGGAATCTCAAGTCTTACAGATCCTGTAACTGACATTTTTACCCTTTACCAACATCTTAATCATACAAAAATGGTAGTGACAGGTTCTTAATATGATAATACGTGTTATGAATCTTTCAAGAAATGTAGTACTTCAATTTTATGTGTTTATTTCAAGTTTACCTGAATCTACATTATGCTTAAGGACTTTGGAAAAGTATTCCTAAACCATTATATAACATCTTACCTGAAAGTCTATGGAGTCTTGTAAACTACTTAATTGTTTTATGTTCATTGTTTTAATACTTTCAGGTGCATGTGTAATATCAGAACAGACCATGGAAAAATATAACATAACATTAAAATGGAAAAGAAACCGAAAGCTTTATGCCAAAACAGGAGACTTGGCTGAATTTACGTGTAAACATGGATATTATCCAACACATTCTCAATCCTTTCGAGTACTGTGTCAGAATGGGCAGATGGCATATCCCAGTTGTGGAAAAAGACCATGACTAAAAAGTATTATTATAATCGAACTGTGAAACGTCACACTAAATTTTTATTACTAATTCAGTTTCTCTCCACTTTGTCTTTTAAAGTATAGTTTAACTCATTTTTATTCATAAATAAGAATTTCTGTTGATTTGTGATGATACAGTTATTATCTCAGAGACAGAGGACTTGCTTCTTGAAAATATTGCATTAAAACTTCCAAACTAGGGAACCAGCAGTTAGCGTAATGGCTATGTCGCTGGACTCCCATGTAGTCGACCACGATTCATGTCCCGTACCCGGTGGCTTAAAACTCACGCCGGGCGCGTGTGCGTGTGTGCCCAAGATCCCAAGAGGAGAATGGAGGAGAAGGAATTGCGGCGTGACCATCCCCCCTGGGGGGTGATTTCTCGCTTTCTGTCTCTATGTCTCTCTCTGTCTGTCTGGCGAGTGCACGCGCCCTACAGTGAAAATCTCTCCAAAAAAAAAAAAAAAAAACTTGCAAACTAAAATGCTGTGTGTCTTATTTTTAAAAGATCAAGGGCAAGAAATTAGATACTATTACTGCAGTGCCTGTTTCTATCCACCCCATCCCAGGTCTTTCAAAGTTGTCAGGAAGTGTCTGAGGCTCCCTGATACTCTCCATTACATGGGAAATGAATGAGATATTGTTGTCTCTATCTCCAGAATTATATCACTTTGCAAACATGTAAAAAAACAGTCAGCACGTTAGTAATCAGGTATATATAATTAGTACTTGTTACTTATCTGTCATAAATAAATGTACCAAAATGATGAAATGTGTGCACTTCTACAAGATATCAACCTTGCACATTTATGAGTGCAAACAAAACATAAGGAGTAGTTAAAATGGAATTGTGTTTATAACCTTGTCTCATAGAGTTGGCCTACTGGGCCATTCCAGAGGGATGCACATCTCTCCACTTTCAGATCACTAGATTGGGGTAATAATTCCTAAATATACTCTGTTGATTCTGTTCATCAATAGCTAACCTACATTGTAAGCTTCAAGCAATGTATGAACTGACCAGACTCCTGTATTTGTGAAAGGAGTCTGCATTGATCGTTAGTGATTACAAATGCTTTGTTCCTATCGTATAAAACCTAACTCTATGCTTATGGCCACATAGACCATTCGGCATCCAGCCATCAGCAGAACGTTTTCCCCACCAGTGTAGGTAAACTTGTCTTCTCCTGCTGGAGTTGTGATGTGTTTTGGGGACATGTAAACAGTATGTGCAAGTCCTCTCAAACTGAGGCTTCCTCAGATCATCTGATGGGCAGAGTGACCGACACACATATGAAAGCAGATCTCCCTCTGCCTTTTGTGTATTTAAGTAAAGCGTCACTCCATCCAGTGCCTGGTGTGTTTCCCTTGACATCTGCTATAGCAAGTACAAAGGGCAGATGTGTAGAGCCCTCCCCTGAGATTGGCAGCTAGTACACGATGTCCCCTGGAAGATATAACTGGTGCCCAGTTCTCAGTTTAACAGAGTTACAGGATCCAAGCAAATTCAAAACCAAATAAGACCAAGTCTACTAGATTTGAAGGACTAAGAATGGTCTTCTGTACCTAGATGCCCTGTACTTGGGCCTCCTGGGGTGGTAGCTCAAAGTAGAACTTCTTGGTGTGCCAGAAGGATGACAGTCCCTATCAGCCTGGGAGGCCCTGTGTGCCCGAGGTTCTACATTATGTGGTTCTTCTCTTAAGACATTGCTGCCTTATTGTGTCTCTTTCAGTCCAGGCTGTAAGCATTTCTACTGGCATAACATTCTTGAAAGCACTGCCAGTCTCCCATGCATAAACAGGATCTTAGCTATCACACAGGAGGGTCCATCCCAGATCTTTCTGACTATCACATCCCTACTTCTGGCTTCTGTTTAGATGGATGACTGGAGCCACAGAAATACACCTAATTTTTATAGTAGCCACACCGTTGGCTCTGCCGTTGAGCACACCATCTTGGTAGACTAAGACCTTTCAGATCATCTAGTGCTGGTTTCTTTCTGAATAAGTTTATTCCACAATTTATCTCTTTATCTTGCATCTTATGACAAGCAATAAAAAGAAGTTCACAGATCATTACGGAATCTCCTTGGTTAAATATCTAAATCCACAACTAGGGTGGGTCATTTTATGCAACAACTTGGCTAGGTTATAATACCAAATCATTGTTCAAATACTAGGCTACATATTTCTGTGAAGATTTTTTTAGGCATTGCCAGGTGGCATGGTGGTTAAGGGTGATGGACTTCCACATGACTGACCTCAGTTCAAAACCCGGTCCTGGCAGCTTGCTTTATCAGTTTTCCTCTATCTCTCTCTCACTATATCCCTCGCTGGTCAAATTTAAAAAAATAAATAAATAAAGTTAAATAACTCCTTACAAAAAGGTTTTCAAATTATGATTAATATTTAAATCAGTAGATATGTAAAAATGCCCATAGTGGCATGAAGGTTAAGTTGCTGGACATTCCCACTTGGCTGACCAAGGTTCAAGTCCTGGACCTGGTGGCTTGCTTTCTTGTTTTCCCTCTCTCTCTCCCTGGTCAAATAAAAAAAGAAAAGAATAAATAAAATTAAAATAAATATTTTTTAAAAAAAGCAGAATACCTTCCATAATATGGGTGGGGCTCACTCAATTAGTTGAAGTTCTTAAAACGAGAAAGCTGATGTTCCACAAGGAAGAAAAAAACCGTGCGTCCAGATTGCTTTATTTTCTCAATGCTGTGGCATAAACGCTTCTCTGGAAACAGAATCTCAAGGATGAGTTTTCAGAATTGGTGCTGGGATTTGGGGAGTTTCTTCTCTAATATGATTTAGTTAGACGACACTGATGACTACGGCCACTCCTAAAGAACCACTGATGGTCTGTGGAGTGACCTCACAATAGAGGTACACAACAGCATCACTGGGTATTCCTGATCACATATTTTCCAGGAAAATATTTACTTAGGCATTTTTTCAGATCATCAAGTTTATATTTTTTTACATTTATCTATCTACTTCACTTGTGATTTCAATCTGCTGGATCTAGGACTTGAACCATGGTCAGCCATGTGGGAATCTGGTGCCTTACAACCGTACCACCTGTTGGACTAAAGTATAATTCTTTTTTTTTTTTTTTTTTTTAACACAGTTTTTTAACCAGAGGAGACATGCACTCTCCAGAGTGACAGAGAGAGAGAGAGACAGAGGGAGGGAGCACCTTCTCAAAAGGTGTGGTCACACAGCAATTCCTTCAACATTTCTCCAGCCCTTTGGAATGTGGGAGCATGAATATACATACCCAGTGTGATTTTCAAGCCACTGAGGCCATGAGGCCATGACTCAAAATGACTTTTTTGCAAGGGAAGATATGGCTCCCTCAATTACCAGGCTATGGGCCTGGCCTGTCAAGAATAATTTGATTGGCTGACTGTTCCTCACTTTGCAAGACAAATTGGAGAACAAAAAAGATTAGCTCAAAATAGAATTTCCCAGGACCAGCAGTTGGCGTAGTGACTATGTTGCTATACTCTTATGTAGTCGACCGTTGTTCGAGTTCTGGACCCAGTGGCTTTAACTCAGGCCGGGCACATGTGCATGCATGCCCAAGATCCTGAGAGGAGAATGGAGGAGAAGGGATTGCAACGTGGCCATTCCCTCCAGGGGGTGATTTCTCACTTTCTGTCTATCTTTGTCTCTCTGTTTTTCTGGTGAGCGCACACGCCCTATAGCAAAAACCTCCTCCCCCCCCAAAAAAAATCTATAAATAAAAAATCATTTCTCAGTTCAAATGCCACAAAAATAACCTGGAAGTTTCTATGTTTGCCCTGAAAGAAAAGTCTCCTTTTTGCATCCACAGTGATGAGCTTTCTGAAAATCAAACATAGAATCCCATTCATCCTGCAAGTGGCTAAATTGCAGAGCAAATTAAATTCCTAATCTCATAGGGTCTCCTCAGTTAAAGTAAGGGCTTACCTGGAAATAAATAGAATCCTGAAAAGTAAAAGGCAGACTTGTAGTAATCCCGATAAATCTAGGGGCACTAACCTTATTAAGTCTGAAATTAAAAAAATATATTTATATACTTATAATTTTTATTAGTAAATTGACTTAGAAATAATAATGTAGCAGGGAATATTTGAATCATTATCGATGACAACACATTAGTATATAGGAATAGAAGATTCAAATGATCAGTGAGCCCATGAAAAGATGCTCAATATTTTTGATGTTGTTGGAGAAGCGCATATTAACATCACAAAGCACGAGGCTGACCCTGGATCACAGTGTTTAAGGGAGCCAGATCGCATATGTCTTACTGTGGTTTGAGTCCTGGCCCCACAGGTTGAAAAACATGCCAAGCACTTTCCAGTTTGTAGCCAAAATCCTGACATGAAGGAGGAATGAATTAAAACAATGGCATGACCATACCACTTTGCAATGGTTCTCTCTCTCTCTCTCTCTCTCAGGCAAGCACCCTCTGGCAATAAAAGACCCACAATGTGGTATTATCTCACACTGACTAGAATGGGCATAGGTTCAAGAAGACGTGTAACTGTGGATGAGTGTGTGGGGAAATTAGAATTCTCACACTGGATTGATAGGATTGTAAATAAATCACGAACACCTTAGAAAACACTTTGGTAGTTTTCCTTAAAAGGCTAATATACAGCTACTAAATAATGCAGCAATTCTACTGCTAAATATATACCCACCAGAAAGGAAATACATTTTCTCATAAAAACTTGTATACTCATTTCTATGGAAATCATATCTATAATATTCACAAAGGGAGAAGAAGCTAAACATCCATTTATAGATGCTGAGGTAACAGAAATATGGAATGTGGTGTATTCATACGGTGGCACATTACTCAGCCATAAACGTCTGGTGAGTTTTATTTGTCAGTAGGGACAGCCATTCTAAGCCCATTTTAGGTTGACTCTGCTCTGCCTGAGGAACATGTAATAACATCCCCTGAGGTGTTACTTTGCAGGACCTGACTGGTTCTCCTCAGGTCACACCCAATCACATTTTTGCTTCCAGGCCTTTACCTAGAATCAAGGTCCAGCAGATCCTGAAAGGTGTGGTACGCAATGTGACCCAAGAGAAGGGGGCTGCCCTCCAAAGAACTACAAGGTTTTCTAAATTTATAAAGTTAGAAACCAGAAAACATATGTGGGTGTAAATATTACGGATGCGAGATAAAGGTGAAAAAACTATAAAGTGGGAACACTCCAAATACATTAAAATGAATTCACTAAGCAAAGATTCTGGGTTTAATGCTACAGCTGGGAAGGTAAAAAAGTATCTTTTTAGTTGGTGTTTTAGACCAAAAAGTGGCTGACACTAATGAAGAGGATGTCCAACTGACTCCCTAAGCTGTAGCAGACGTCATCCTAAGGCTTAAGAAAAATGGAATGTTAGAGAGTTTTATCAATTAAGACCCTATCCACCCTGGAAGAATCCAGAGGACACACCTTTCACCACCAAAGTGAGAAATACACATGTGAGGGGAACCCCATTATCCTTGAAAGGCTCTGTGGTCACTCTTCTTTCCAGTCCAATAAGCACAGTGAGGGGCTGACTCCATGCCCAGGTGCAGTGGTTAAATGCTGTGCCCTGGGAGCAGGAGCCCTAGAACTGACTGCAGGTGGATTCTCAGACCCGGAGCTTGAACAACACACTGGATACGAAGGAACATGGGAGGCCATGCTCCAAATCCTGAAGGAGAAATGAGGGAAAAGGATTGCAATGTGACAACAGCCATTGGGGGAATAGTCTCTCTCTCTCATATACACACTTGTGCCCTCTGACAATAAATGATAATAATTATATATATACATATGTGTGTGTGTATAAAATAAAATAAAGTACAGTAGGAACTGCTGCCACCGAATTGGGAAACCTGAACAAAGTGGGCATGATTGGACAGAGGAATGGCAGAGACCACGTGGCCATGCTCAGTCACCAAATGCAAGGTGCGTGTGCCTATGGTAATGGCAGAGTCTAAGCAGCAACCTGAACAGTCTGGTTCGCAGAGGCTTACTTCATTGGTAGTTGACTTTGGTGTTTCTAGAAATACCATGAAAGGGAAAACTGCAGAACTTTTCTTTTTTTTTTTTAAATGTTGACAGCAAGCAGGTGCACTCACTAGAGAAAGAGAGAGACAAGAGAGAGAGTGAGGAGAAAGGAACTCCCCAACCCTCAACCGGGAATGTTCACACAGCAATTCCTTCTCCATTTCTCCATCCTGTGTGGATGTGGGGCACACACATGCCCAGGGTGTTTTCCAAGATGCCTGTTTCATCACCAGACCACCTGGTGGGCCGTGGGATTTGACTGCCTTTACCACCAGACCATGTAACTGGCCCAAGACTATTAAATTCTTCTTTGATCTGCATAAGCAGATTACTGGATCCCCTGATGGAGAGTCCCTGGAATATTTGTTGGATGTATTTCCCATTTTCTGAGATGCACATGTCTTACCATTAAGTTTATAGCACTTCTAGACTTCTTCTTAACTAGGTCCTCTTGGCACAGGGTCACAAATGTAACGGAGCAGTGAAAGGGACAGGAAACCAAGGTCTCTGCAAACTAGTTCATGATCGAGGGCTGGGAAGCTGCGATGCTCCTATGGGAGTTCAGTAAAGATGTACTGCGTTTTTCAAGCTGAAAATAATCTACTTGCTGTTTTATTCTAACAAATATGGATAAAAACACATTGGCCAGAAAAATAGAGACATACCAGGTTCCAGGTGTGTTAATCTGTACAAGTGATGAAACCCACACCTGGGGCAGCAGATACAAATGACGTCATCATCCAGTTAATTGTATAACAATCCACTTTCGTTCTCCAACAGACAAATGGGAGGTCTGGATGCAGATATAGTAGGAATCACTATTTATTTACAATGAATGGCTCAGCTTGCATTATTTTATCTTATATTAGTACAAAAGTGGTCATATACATTAGTAGATACTGTACGTGCACAGCTATTCTGTCTGTCAGTTCCACTTCAGTACTCAGTAAATTACATGAAATATTCGTAGGCTTTACGTTAAATGATTTTGCTCAACTTTAGGCCACTGTAAGTTTTCTGAGCACATTTAAGGTAACTAGGCTAAGCTAAGGTGTTCAGTAGGTTAGATATAATAAATGCATATTCGACTTAAAGATACTTTCAATTTACAATGGAGTATCATGATGTAACCCCACTGTAAATCTAGAATTATAGGTATAGAGAGATTTGGATTTAAACACTCTTATTGTAGAACAAATGAAAGTGTCTAGAAAAATATCATTTGATTTACTGGGAATCCAAAGCAAAATACTGGCTAAAAGATAAACAAGATCTTCGATCGAATGTGCAACATGGAGACTGTGGTTAATAATACTGCCTGGTTTACTTGAAATTTTCAAGAGTGTGACAGAAACACACACACCACACAGAATGGTGCCAAACGGTGATAATGATCATGTTTACAAATTCAATTGTATTTATTATATAAAATCAGCACATTGTACACTGTAAGTATATGGACTTCTTAAATTGTCAAGTACATATTTTGATTGTCATTTTTCAATAAAATGTTTTCAGTTTTAAAACCACATTTACGAAAGTTCACTTTTTCTTTAAATTCCAGTTAATCCTAATTATTCCACCGATTCACTAGAACGAATGTTGGGAATTTACATTGGTACTATGCATTTGTGCAAAATCAATAAACCACAATTCACATTTTCAGATTGATATTTTAAAAATTATTTTAAACTTAAAACAATTCCCTGAATTTCTTTTGCATCTACAACATCCTTTTATATTAAGGACAGACATGTGTTTTGCTGAGTGTAAGCATGTTACATGTACAATTCTCTAAGAACCACCAGCCAGACATAAACTTTCAGCACCCCATCAAATGTTTCCCAGTTTTTAAAATCCTGCCTATCTCCAGGAAAAATCAATATTTGGGGCTTATAACCAGTCTGCTTAGTAGTATCTGAAAGCATGTTCATCTCACCTTTGTGTTTGAAGAAACTTTTTTACTAGCTTTGTATTCTCATTTGATAGGACTTTCTATTTTCCTTTATCATTTTAAAGTTGTTGCTTTATTTTTTTCCCCCTTCATTGTGTTTGATGAGAAGTTGGCTGACCTGCTGACATTATTAGCATTGTCTATGTGTTTTGTATGTTATTTTTCCACTCTCCCTCCATGATGCTTTTTAAATTCCTCTTTAAGGTTGTGGTTTTCAGCAGTTTTGTTTTTCTATGCCCAATTAAGAAAACTGTATTTTTCACTTTTGTTAGCTGAGCTTTTTGGTTTTGTGTCTTTATGTCTGAAACACCAACTGGAAGATTGGAATGTATAATTTTCAAATTGCTTTTCTGCCTCAAGCTTTCTTTGTATTATTCCTGTTTGACCACATGATATAGCTGTATAGTAAGATGAAATTAAATGTTTAAACCTTCTTTTTTATCTTTATTACTTGTTTTAGGCAATTTAAATTAATCTACTTTCGAATCTATTGATTTCTTTTTTTTTTTTTGGAGAGATTTTCACTGTAGGGCGCGTGCACTCGCCAGACAGACAGAGAGAGACATAGAGACAGAAAGCAAGAAATCACCCCCCTGGGGGGATGGTCACGCCGCAATCCCTTCTCCTCCATTCTCCTCTCGTGATCTTGGGCACGCACGCACACGCACCCGGCGTGACTTTTAAGCCACCGGGTCCAGGACACGAACCGTGGTCGACTACGTGGGAATCCAGCGACATAGCCATTACGCTAACTGCTGGTTCCCTTGATTTCTTCTATTACTAGGTTCATTCTTGTTTTCCCCAGTTATATATTTCAGGGTAGGGCTCTTATTTCATTGTTTCTTAGACACTGTATATTTCTTATCTGAAGTTGCACATCTCTTTCCTGATTTTATGTACACAATGCATGCATGTGTGTGTGTACACACACTCCTAATACATATTTGTTCTGAATTCCAGTAAAATGTGAGGAACTTAACAAATGAGGCTGTCCTAGACACCGAATTCTTCCCTATATAGGCATTAACTGAAATTTTTAATGTTCTCAGTCTTGCGGCATCTTTCTCATCTGCTTGGAGTTCCCCGCCCCTGACCCCAGGCATGTCCAGTGTACAGAAAGTAAATAATTCATGGAGATTTTATATGGAGATTGTCGGGGACTTCCCAGGTCCCTGGTCCAGAGTCCTTGCCCATGGATTTTCCCAGCTCTGGACTCAGATATCGATTTCTTACACAAATACAACTCCTGCTTTCTGTCTCAGCGCCATCCTTTATGCACGGACCTGGATGAGCTCCGAGTGCAGAAGGTGGAGCTCACGGATCGATGCCATCCTTTGAAAAGTTGGATGATTCCCATTTCTGCCTGCTTTTGCTCACTCAGGCAGTTCATTGCACATTTGTGTTGTGTTATTTGCAAGGTTTTCCTGACGAAAGCGAGTCTTAATTCTATACTCTACCAAAATTATTTAATATTTAAAAATTATCGTAGCTACTCTAGGTGAGCAAAAGAATAAATAAATGCCTGAGTGTGAACTCTATTAAACTGGTCACAATTCTTTTCCTCCTCCTTATAGTAATACTATACAAGGGGACTTTAAAAATGTGTGGAAAAGTGGAATTTAAGTACAAATTTATATTGTTGCAAAAATTTGGGGGGAAACTTATGCATAGTTTTTTTTCATAATATGCATTTGCCACAAACTTTTGAAGACCCTGTTCATATTTTCTATGTTAATTTTATCTTTGAAAGCAATTCTTTTAAATTAAAGAATGGCTCCTTAAAATATGGCAAGTATAACT
>NW_006205679.1:0-787 GCF_000334495.1 Tupaia belangeri chinensis
CCCACACCCAGGACTGACTTATCCTCCAAAGCCAGGTTTGAGTGTGCCCTCCTGTCATCTGTTATGGATCTGCTTTGTCATCCCTGAATCCCATCTTGATGTTCCAGGGAGGCAGCAGGGGGAACAGCAGGATATAGCCTGGAAAGACCAGCCTGGCACTCCTCACCACAGTCCTCCAATTGCTGATGATTAGTGTCCTCCCACCACCCACGTTCCCAGTGTTCACTTCCCAGTCTCCCAGAACACACATCCGACTTCCGGTATGGCACCTTCCTTCTACCATTGACCATGTATCCCACTCTTAACTCCCGCCTAACTTCCAGTGTGATGCATGAGCCCACTTTCCACCATCAGGCCCCAGCTGGACACAACTCCCTGTCTTCCATTCCAGAGCCTAGTGGACACCCTACAGTCAGGTTCTCTCCTGTCTTCTAGTGCCAATTTGCCTCCCGCCTCACTTTCAGCTCTGTACTTGACTTCTGGCTGAGAGTCTGCTTTGCAAGGAGCTCAACTCCCTCTTCCCTTCCCTCTTTGTGAAATCTACCTCTGTCTTACTTCCAGTCAGGTGCTTTATGTCCATCTTCTGCATCCTCCAGTGCCCCATACATTGTGTCTCCATGGCAATGGCTCCAGCTGTATCAGAGGAGCCCGCCTTCCTCTAGTCGTAGCTCTTCAGCAAGCAACTCCCCAAGCAATGTGAGTGGGTGGCTGACATGGCGGCTCCGGAGGACCTTGTCTGTGTGATCGCCGGCAGATTCGCCTTCCTGCTGCAGTTCTATGTGTCATG
>NW_006205680.1:0-496 GCF_000334495.1 Tupaia belangeri chinensis
ATGTACCTACTATTGGAACAGAATCCTAATCTGTTTCTGTCTTTAAGTATAAGCAAAGTTCTCTTAACATTTTTTGATTTTGATTTATTAAAGCTAAAACTGCCTTTCATGAAATTAAAAAATGTATTTAAAAATACCTATTTGGTAACCACAATAAGCTATACAGCCTCAGCTATGTGCTATTTTATAGCATATTCATTCTACCCACAGGATTTCATTCCTAAAGTCAACTTTTGTTCACAGATATGTGTATATCAGCTGAACTTACTATCGAAAGTACTTAGATTAATTAAGATATTTTGTGAATCAATACAATGTAGGAAAGAAGAAAGGAATGGAAAGCAATTGCAGATACCAGAGACAGGGTGGGAGGCAGATAAGAAGTGGCAGAGGGTGAGAAATAAGGGGGGGGCATATCCACACACACACACACATATACATACATACATGTACATATGTGTGTATATATATATAAATAAAACAAGATATGGAAAAA
>NW_006205681.1:0-1958 GCF_000334495.1 Tupaia belangeri chinensis
ACTTTTCTGATGACCCAATACTTTTTTTTTTTTTTTTTCCTTCTCAGTGGCACTTTATCAGTATCAGTCACAATGTTTCCTCTTTCAATCATGTTATTTTTTTCATTTGGATCTTCTCTTATTTCTTCTTGGTTACCCTAGATATTTTCTTTGGAGATGTCTCTGTAGCGCCTTCATTCTTGAGAGACCGGCTCTGCTGGAGGTAATATTCTTGGCTGGCAGTTTATTCTTTCAGCACTTTGTGTATCAGCAGTCCCTCCTGGTTTTCAGGGTTTCTGCTGAGACATCTGCTATAACCCTTATGGGGAGGTGCTTCCGTTTATTCATCTTGATCTTTTATAAATAAACATGAGCAAACTTGGGGCCAGCAGGTGGCGTGGTGGTTAAGGGTGCTGGACTCCCACACCACCAACTGTGGTTTGAGTCTAGGACCTGGTGGCTTGGTTTCTCACTTTCACTGTCTCTCACTCTGTCCCTCTCTGGTCAAATAAAAATATAAATAAATAGATAAACTTAAATAAAATAATTCTTTTAAAAGAAGAAAAAAAAAGAGTGAACTGATAAAATAGTGTTAAAAGAAAGAAAATGTGATATGATTATAATGTCTTAGATTTTTTGGGGGGGCGGTGTTAATCTCCCTTGAACTTCCTACCTGTGCCAATACTCGACTAGTTTTCAATAGTATTTCTTACTCTTCTGCGGGTCTGGCCAGTTTACTTTGCAGCCAGTTTATCCCAACCGCCTGGTAAAGAAAATCAGTTGCTGAAAACCAACCAATTAAGGTCTCTCTCCATTGTGCTAACGTTACAGACGTTCTGAACATAACACAACAACCGCCAAACCCTCTTTGCCCTCCCTGTGGGGGAATGTAATCTGCTTTTGGAAAACCGAGTAAAATACCCCCAAAGGGGATGCACCGTTCCTGGAAGTACTGCAATACCAGACCGATGCGTGGAGTGGAGTGGATAGAGCAAGCTCCTACTCCGTCTCCAAGTCCCCAAAACCCATTTAACGTGTTATCCTCAGAGAGCGTATCAAATACTGAACTGATAAGAACAGATACTACACTTGATTTTAACCAAAAGGCCAAGAAGCGATAAGGAAGGAAGGCCCCTGGTCGGTGTCTATCTTGAATCGCTCATATTGCACTCGCGGTGACAAAAGTTATATTCAAGTAAAGACCCACTCTCCCACTTCTTTCACACTGTATTATGGGCATACTGGCTATACATGTGTAATTGCCCAGATTGTTACTTATTTTGGTAATTTTCTCTTTTCTATTTTCCTCCCATGGCTCCCGTGCAAAGCCGCCATTTCAAATTTGCATGCCCCGCCCCACACACGCAGGCCGAGCTTTCCGGGCCTGCCCTCTCCCCGCCCGACCAGAAACCGCCCGCACAACTCCAGAGTAACGGAGAGCTCCCTCAGCCTAGTCGCCGGTTTTCTTTCCAGCATTTCCTCCCCACACCCCCTTTCTGTATTTCCCAAACATACAGCTGTGTGGAAGAATCTTACAGGGATAGTCTGATGATTGCTTTCCTTAGTCACAGCGGAGGAGTTGGACAATTTTATCCACCCACAAGGGCAAAGAAGAGAGCCCGCAGAGAACACTCTCTCCGTGTGGGCCCAGCAGAAGATGGATACAGAGGCCAGAGAGAGGCGCCCTAGGCTCTCACAAGGATGATGAAAGGGCTGGAGTCTTCAAATGACAGCATCCTAGGTGAATTTTCTGGAACTCCAGAGCCTGCACCTCAACAAGATGAGGAGCTGTCAGAGGTTTAGTGAAGGCCACGTCTGTGTTTTGATAACGCGCAAGCACTAGAATAGCCAGAAGCTAGAACCTTACAGAGACGCTGGTCCAGGATGCCAGGATGCGGTCATTTGATAGAGACGTATCTGAACTCTGGAGTCGGTGTTCTAGGTTCATGCATGACAGTGACCCTTGGCACACCCAATTT
>NW_006205682.1:0-3827 GCF_000334495.1 Tupaia belangeri chinensis
ACAGTTGACTACATGAAAGTCCAATGACATAGGAATTACGCTAATGGTTCGTCCCCGTTTCCTCACCTTCTAGGACACTGATTATGTTAATATTTGGGCACTCCATGCTGTCTAGTATTCCTTATATAGTATTCTCATATTTTTTGGGTTATTTTTAGTTTTTTGGTTGTTTTTTCTATATCAGAGGTTTTGCCTTCAACATCTGAGATTTAATTTTCTGTATGGACTAATCTGTTTTTAATACTTTTGAGGGAAATTTTGATTTCTGAGCCTTCATCTCTAATAGCTCCATTTTATTCTGCTTTATGGTGTTTATTTCCTCTTTCATATCATGGAATAACTTCAACACTTCCTGGAACTTCTTGTATCTTTTCTTCTGCATATTCTGGAATTCACTGTCTCTCAGCTCTTGCATCTCATTTAGTTTTGTCACTATGAATATTCTTAATTCTCTATTAGACATTTCCATGAGTTCTACTGTTCTGTTTGTAAATGATGAGGGATTGTTTTTTTCCCTTGGAGAAGAGATATTTTCTTGGTTTCTCATGTTTCTTGTGCCTCTGCAGCTGTTTCTGGTCATTCTTTGACAAAATCTCCTCTCCACAGTGTGTTGCAATGTGATATCAACAGGATGACTAGGAGTTCAGATTTATAAAAAGAAATTTATTCATTAAAGCAGGAGGTTCAATAAGTATTGAGGGTTTCAATAACTCTAAAAGTTTTCAGATGCTTGGCTACTATGAACCTAGGCCTACTAGACATTAAGTGTGTGGAGAGTGAAGCTTAGAGTAAGAAAACAAAGTTAAAAAATATAAGGAAAAGGAAAAAAAACCTAGAAAAATACTACCAAAAAAAGTAAAAAATGAAAACCATGGGGCATGCGAACATGCCGGGACACACCTCAGCTTTAAAATGGCTTCTGAAATTAGCAAGTGAATGAAAAGGCCCAAGGTGAGGAAAAATGCTTGAAAATTTTAAAAATAAAATAAAAAATTTAAAGAGAAAGAATGTAAGACAGAATGACAGTAAGCCAGAGACAGAGAATATGGTGGTCGCCTTCCTTGTCTGAATAGTTCAGGAGTCTAGGAGATGGAGTTTAAGAGCATAGCTTCCCTGAACATACCAGGACACACCTCATTTTTAAAAATGTTTTCTGAAATTAGCTTCTGTAGTCTACTTTTAAAAACCATTTAAAGGGACTAGCAGTTAGTGTAATGGCTATGTCACTGGACTCCCACGTAGTCGACCGTGGTTCGAGTCCCGGACCCGGTGGCTTAAACTCATGTTGGGTGCGTGTGCGTGCATGCCCAGGATCCCGAGAGGAGAATGGAGGAGAAAGGATTGCGGCATGGCCATCCCCCCTGGGGGGTGATTTCTCGCTTTCTGTCTCTCTGTTTCTCTCTGTCTGTCTGGCAAGCACACGCGCCCTATAGCAAAAACCTCTCCAAAAAAAAAAAATTTAAAAAACATATAATTTCTTATTTACATTTAATCATTATACATCTTTATATCATGCAATATGGTTTCTCAAAGCACCTATGTGGTACATGTCAATCAAGTCAACAAAGATACTACCATTTTCTCTGTTTCTCTATTTTCAACAGAAAACTTTACAATCTTTTGCCTGGTAAGTGTTTTTACCTGAGCTCCTTCATTTCACCCTGTACTGTCCATCCCCTCTCATACAGTCTCTGGTATCTACACTTTCCTTCCCTATTATTGTATCTTCAACTTTCAGTTTTTGCCATAGAGTGCAGACATTCAGTATATGTATATAGACTGTTTCTGTGCCAATACCATGTTTTTTGTATCATCACAGCTTTGTAGCATATTTTGAAGCTAGGTAGAAAGATACATCCTACTTTATTCTTTTTGAACAGTATTGCCTTGGCAATATAGGTTTTTAAAAATGATTTTAGGCCAAGTTTATGATTGTTTTTCCCATTTCTGTGAGGAATGTGTCTGGTAATTTGATCAGAATTGTATTGAATTTGTCAATTTGTGTGTGTGTGTTTCATGGGAGCTATTGTAAATGAGATTGCTTTCTTCAGTTCTACCTCGGTTTGTTCATTGTTGGTCTATATAAAAACTAGTTTTTTTTGTGTGTGTGTGTGTGTGTTTTTTTTTTTTTTGGAGAGATTTTCACTGTAGGGCGCATGCGCTCGCCAGACAGACAGAGACATAGAGACAGAAAGCGAGAAATCACCCCCCAGGGGGGATGGTCACGCCGCAATCCCGCCGCAATCCCTTCTCCTCCATTCTCCTCTCGGGATCTTGGGCATGCACGCACAGGCGCCCGGCGTGAGTTTTAAGCCACCGGGTCCAGGACGTGAACCGTGGTCGACTACGTGGGAGTCCAGCGACATAGCCATTACGCTAACTGCTGGTTCCCGTGTGTGTGTGTTTTGATTTTGTATCCTGCACTTAACTGAATTCGTTTATCATTTCTCAGAGTTTTTTTCATGGGTTCTTTTGGAATTTCTATGTGCATGTTGTTTGTTTATTCTTTTCATACTCACATGCCTTTTATTTTGTTCTCTTTTCTAATGAATTGGCTAGGACTTCCAGTACAATGTTGAAAAGGAGAGTGGGCATTTTGTCATTTTTTTTTTTTACATTTTTTATTCCATTTTCTTTTATACATTCAATCACATTATTTAGCTTGCAAAATGAATATTTCAACAGATGAACATTTCTCCCTAGTCCAGTTGATAAAATTATAAAATATCTTCAACAGATAATATTGCATTTCTTTGTCCCATTAATGCATTGCTTCCCTATTTTTGTTCTAAATGTCCTTCCTCAGACCCTACTCTTTCGCACTCACTATATCTGGTATTTCAACAATATACTGTGTTTCTATATTCTTTAGTAAATCAGTTTCAGTCATAGAGTGCAGACACTCGGTATATATTAAGTGGGGACATACAATGCCTCTCCTTCAAAGCCTGGCTTGCTTCACTCAGCAGTAAATCTTCCATATTTATCCACTTCCTGTCAAAAGCCAGGGTTCTTTTTGTTTTGTTTTGTCTTGTTTTTGTTTTTAACGGCTGAATAGTATTCTATTGAGTATATGTGCAACAGCTTTTCTATCCATTCATCTGTTTGTGGGCATTTGGATTGTTTCCATGAATAGCAATTGTGAATAGTGCTGCAGTAAACATCGATGTGTAAGCACTTTTCCCATGAAGAATTCTTCTATCCTTTGGGTAGATACCAAGGAGTGGGATTGCTGGATCATATGGTAGTTCTATTTGTAGATTTTTGAGGAATCTCCAAATTGTTCTCCACAGTGGTTTCTGCATAGTAAAAGACACAGTAATTAGTGTGAATCAACAGCCCTCAGAATGGGAAAATATTTTTGTAAACTATGCATCAGATAAGGGACTTATAACCAGAATTCACAAGGAACTCAAGCAGCTGTTCCGAAAAAAGATGATCAATCCTATTAAAAGATGGGAGAAGGAAGGAGTTGAAAAAAACCACTCACTAATGATGATATGAATAGCCAAAAGGCATATGAAAAAATGCTCAGCATCTCTCATTGTAAGGGAAATGCAGGTCAAAACGGCAATGAGATACCACCTAACTCCAGTAAGAATGACTAGGATTAAAAAAAACAAAAATGGTAAGTGCTGGCGGGGATGTGATGAAAGCGGAACTCTCTTTCAATGCTGGTGGGCATTTTGTCTTATTCCAGTTTGTAGCAGGGAAGTTTCCAGCCTTTCCGTATTCAGTATGATGTTAGATATGAGTTTGTGATATATACATGTTTTATTGTGTTAAGAAATGTCCCTTATAGGGAACTAGCAGTTAGTGTAATGGCT
>NW_006205683.1:0-1839 GCF_000334495.1 Tupaia belangeri chinensis
GGAACGGCTACCGGGGATGGTAAGCCAGGCTATAAGGCTCCCATGGGAACCGTAGTCTTATTAATTGCTCTTAAGTCTTGGAGTAGAAGCCATTTACTTGATTTTTTCTTAGTAACAAAGATAGGGGTGTTCCATGGTGAAGTACTGTCGACAATGTGTCCTGCCTCAAATTGTTCCTGTACTAACATTTGGGCAGCTGGAAATCTTTCAGAAGTAAGAGGCCATTGATCAACCCACACGGGCACATCATCTTTCCAGGAGATTTTATCAGCGTGGGTTACAGGAATATCAATAGCCATTAGGATAAATTTCCCAGTCCTGTCCTATTAAATTTAGGTTTTTGTATCAAGGGATGGATGGTACCTGATTTATTTTCCCCTAAGCCTTTTTCCGGTATATAACCCTGTGCTAACATTTGTGCAGTGACTGTATCGGAAGGGCTGAGCATGATGAGGCTCATTTGTGATAACAAATCTCTACCCCAAAGGTTTATGGGGAGACCTATAATAAAGGGTTAGATGGTTTCTTGGTTTCCCTCTGTCTGTCCACTGTCATACTTTAGCGCTCCTTTCTGGATTTTGGTTTTGACCAATGCCTTTTAGTTGGGTAAGGGTTGTTGTTAGGGGCCAAATTTGGGGCCAGTTGTCTTTTCTGAGAATGGTAACATCTGCTCCGGTGTCAACAAGTCCAGAAAACTGTTTACCATCTAACCACATAAAGTAAGTATTGGTTTCTCTGGAGAAATTTGTTGGGCCCAATAGGCATCTGAGGAACCAAACCCTTTTTCACCTCATGAAGAGGTTTGTATGTTATTTTGAGTGGAAAGCAGTGGAAGGAGTAAGAGTTGAGCTAGGCACTTTCCAGCTGTAATAGTTGTGATTAAATTTGGAGAGGAAGCCATAATTTTTTTTTCTCCCTCATAGTTAGTTATTATCTATTACTCCTGGAAGGATTTGAAGTCCCTCCACAGTGGCACTACTATGACCAAAAAGCATTGCAAAGGTGTTTGGAGGTAAAGGGCCAAAGATTCCAGTAGGCAAGGCCTGTACCCCCATCTCGGGAGTTAATACTGTGTGGGTGATGGAACAGAGGTCCAGCCCTGTGCTTCCTGGAGTTGTTCTGGAGAGGTCTGAAATGGATTGTTTGTTGGAACAGTTTGCATCGCCCCAAAACTTGTTTGAGTCTGGGGGCCTGGGGCTGGCCCCTGTTCCCATTTCCCTGAAAGTAAATAAGTGGTCTGCCATGGATATCTGTTTTGGACCTGCACTCGTTGTCAGGATGACATCCCCTCTGGCACTTACTGCATAACTCAAGGGGTTGATTCTGTCTCTGATCTTTAATATTTTTTGTTTTACACTGTTTTGCCATGTGTCCTGGGCGACCACATTTAAAACAATTACCTCGATTATTGTGGTCAAGGAATTGGCAGACAGTGTACCCTTGAAGGGCAGCGGCCATGGCCAATCCCTGTTGATATGCTGATCTGATCTCTGAACACAGACGTATCTACCCTGTCAGGTCTGTCTTTTTTCTATGTGGTCTAATGGCTGCCTGACAAGGAGCATTAGCATTTTCATATACCAATTGTTTTACAAAGTCTGTACTTGCATCAGCATTATCGAATATTTTTTCTGATGTGGTAATTAATTGATGTACAAAGTCAGAAAAAGGTTCATCAGGCCCTTGTCTAATGTTAGTAAGGGAGGTGCTCAAATCTCCTTTGGCAGGGAGTTTTTTTCCAGGCCTTTATGCCTGCTGTATGAACTTGTGCAAAGAGCCCTGGGTCATACTGCATTTGATTTTCATTGTGCGCATAGTTTCCTTCTCCTATTAACATTT
>NW_006205683.1:2324-3118 GCF_000334495.1 Tupaia belangeri chinensis
TAAAGTTTCTTTTTCAGGCAGCCATTTTGAGTTATTGCACGTGGCAGTCGTTGTTTCTAAAGTTTCTTTTACTGACGGCCATTTTGAGTTATTATATTTATCAGCCTCGGCCTCTAGGATTTCCTCCTCTGAACTAGTTGATAACTCGTTTTTCTTTGGCTCTTGTAGAGCCTTAAGGTTGTTTTATTTTTTAGTTTTTTAGATTTTGGGGAGTTTTGTCTCGCATTCGGGGCTTTTAACTTCTTCCTCACTATCTAGGGAAATAAGATCCTCTCCCTGTTCTTTTTCAATTTTAGAATCCTTAGTTAGATCTGAGGTGGCTATAAGCCTCCTCCTGGGGTTGATCATTTTGCATGTTCTGCTCTCCCTTAGAGACCATAATGGCAAGGGCTTCTATTAAGCTCTGAATGGATAATTCATGCTGACTAAGCTTTTGTCTCATTATTACCCATACTTAAAATAAAACGTAAGTAAATACTTACCAGGACGTCTTTTCTTCATCCTTCTGTTTTCCACCAGCTTTTTTGGGTTGCTCTGCACTGGAGCCTTCCTCGGGAGCTCTTCACTGGATCCTTCATACTCAGGTCTGTGCTCAGGCGCCACATGTCCCAGCCTGCAGGACAGTCGAACAGGTTTCCTGAGGGAAGGAGTGAGAGACGGGACAAACAGCACAGAGATGACACAGTGTTACTGTTCTTCAGGATCATCCGTTTATTGTGGGCCAGGGATCATGGTTATATAAATGTTGGCAAGTGGTGATTGCCTGCTCTATATGCCAATCATAAGGTAGCCAA
>NW_006205684.1:0-3270 GCF_000334495.1 Tupaia belangeri chinensis
TGGGGCCTGGGGAAGAACATTTGGAGGAGGAGGAATACGAAGAAAGCATAGTTGAGAAAAGGAGGTAGTGTTGTTATATTTGGATCAACTAGACCAGGGAGAAATATTCATATATTGAAATGATTACCTAGTAAGCTAAATAATGTAATGGAATGTATTTTAAAAAATGTAAATAAAATTAAAAAAAGAAGTTTATGGAATCCCAAGTAACACAACAAAATGTCTGAGTGTCTATAGCAGGATGCTAATTAAGTGGGAAAACAGAAGCATGTTATGCATTGGCATATTTGTAATTTTATCAATGGTACTAAGGCATATTTGTGGTGATGTTGGGGACCAACTCTCATAGAGCATTTCCATTTCCTCTGTTGATGAATATGTATTTCCCAGTTGTTGTAGTCTCTGCAATACTGTAGCTTAGAGATGGGCAGTACTTGAGCACTAAAGCTCCCTTGGTAATATTGATAATAATTATTATTTTACTTATTTATTTTAACTTTTTGCCACAGGATGTGTACACTCACCTGAAAGAGACAGAGAGAAAGTGAGTAATAGCTTCCCACAGTAAACGGCCATGCTGCAATCCCTTCTCTTCCATTCTCTTCTCAGGACCTTAAGCTAACACACATCCAGTGTGATTTTCAAGCTGCCGGTCAACCACTAGAATCATGGTTGGCCATGTGGTAATCCAGTGCCTTAACATCACATCACCTACTGTCTGTAATGTTGAGAATTATTAAGAGTTTCTTCCTGTAATGCGCTAGGAAGTGGACATAGTTATTAAATCTGAATATAATCAATGGTCCGGGGTTCCTGATCCATTTCATTTTGAATGGGGAAGATAAATACTCATCAAAAATGTCTAGTCCTGCATCTTCTAAGCATTATATTTGAATGTAATGGGAAAGATTTAGCACTGCTGTTTTAAGGTGCCCTTCCAGCAGAGGCAGAGCTTATTTTGTGTTTCTCCACACCTACAGTGCTATTTAGTACTTCATAAAAAGTCTCTGAAGCTGGGTCTGGCAAATGTTGTGGTGTTAAGGCACTGGACTCACACAGTCCTGACTTCAGTTCTAGTCCTGGATCTGGCAGCTTGGTTTATCATTTTCCCTTTATTTCTCTCTGTTCAAAAAAATTAAATAAACTGCTCTTTAAAAATGTCTATGAAGCATTTCTATTTTTTCTTTTATTAAAAAATTATTTTTCATTTAATTTTCTTCCATACATTTAATCACATTATTATTTGTCTTACAAAATGGTTATCTCAACAGGTGAACATTTCTCCCTAGTACCATTGATAAAATTACAAAATATCTTCAACAGATAATATAATACTACACCTCTTTGTGCCATTAATGCTTTGCCTCCCTTCCCCTTCCACAAATGTTCTTCCTCAGATCTTCCTTTTTCACACACATTATATCTCATATGTACATCTATATACTGTGTTTCCATATCCTTTAGTCAGAGTGCAGACACTCAGTATATATTAAGTGGGGACATAAAAATTTTTAAAGAATTATTTATTTAATTATGTTTGTTATTATTATTTTTAATTTGACCAGGGAGAGACAGAGAGAGAAAAAAATAGTGAGAAAGCAAGTCACCAAGTCCAGGATTAAAACCATAGTTAGCCATGTGAAGATCCAGTGCCTTAATCACCAAGTCAGCTGTTGGTCCCTCTTTTTGTTTATTAAAAGCAAAAAATATATATTTCTCAAAGTACAATATTTTTCTTCACAAGTTCTGGTTCAATTTGAATTTATCTGAGTAATTTGTTTATATTATGGTTTTTTGATATTTGTCTATTATTGCTATATTATAGTTTCATAATATTTGTTACTGCCAGGTAATATTGATAGTTATTCCCATTGCCTTAATTCATAAATTGCTTGACTAATTATATAGATATTATATAGATATGTATATTTGATGTTTAGATAAACTTTAGAAAAATTTTGGTCCCTATTTCTTTGAAAATAAAACAAATTGGAATTTTGGTAGGATGCCATTAAATTTATAGATAAATTTTGGGAAATTGGCCATTTGTTAAAAATAAATTTTCCTAGACCCCTGGCCTAAGGGACACCGAGGCAGGGCCTCTGCCCCAGCTCCAGCCCTGGACCCCCAAGCAAGGGACCCCTATCTCTGTCATTCAGGACCACCCTCAGTTCTATAGTCACTCAAATTCCATCTTCATACCCCTGGTCATAGAGACACAAAGGCAGGGCCCTCTCCCCAGCTCCAGTCCGAGCACCCTGAAGCCAGAGACCCCTATCTCTGTCAGCCAGAACCACTTTCAGCACTACACCCACCCCACTTCCATCTTCAGACCACTGACCTAAGGGATACTGAGGCAGGGCCCCTGCCCAAGTTCCAGCACTGTCATTCTCAAGTCAGCGATCCCTATCTCTGTCAGCCAGGTAGACTTTTTTATTCCTTCTCTTCTTCTTTTATTTGTAAATTTCTCACTTGTCCTTACCACAAAGGACCACCCTCAGCTCTCCAGCCACAACAATTCCATCTTCAGACTCCTGGCAAAATATTTTCCTTCTTTCTTCCCACTTACTTGGTCCTCTCTTTCACTATCTCCGCCCCCCAAGATGGTCTAGATAGGACGAGAATACAGTTCTGAAATATTCTAGTACTTTAAGACTCTCTGGGATTCTTCCTTTTACTGAACCACATGCAAAAAAAAGGAGATACTTTTCTTCATACACCTGAACAGGATACTCCTCAGATCACATTGCTAAACACAACCAAAAAGAGACTTTGGCAGTCTTCAGTTCACAGCAAAAGGGAAATACCCTTGCTCCTATATGAAGAAACGTTCTCTTAAAAAGTATTCCAAGGGACCAGCAGTTAGCATAATGGCTATGGACTCCCACATAGTTGACCGCAGTTCACGTCCTGGACCCAGTGGCTTAAACTCACACCGGAAGTGTGTGCATGCATGCCCAAGATCCCAAGAGGAGAATGGAGGAGAAGGTATTGCAGCGTGGCCATCCCCACCTGGGGGTGATTTCTCATTTTCTGTTTCTCTGTCTCTCTCTGTTTGTCTGGCGAGCACATGAGCCCTATAGCAAAAACCTCTAAAAAGAAAAAAGTATTCCAAAGTGAATACATCTCCCAATGGCTAGAAGTAGAAGAGCCTCAGGTCTGAATAAAGCAGAAAATATGTCTCTCTTCCAGGCCACAGGCAACAGGTCCAACTAGAAACCTCTGGCAAAATGTCTGAGAAAGAGTTTAGAACATTCATGGTGACCAAAT